>NC_060062.1:28201398-28348113 GCF_020283565.1 Trifolium pratense
CTGCGGAGTGGGTGCTAATGACAATTGGGCTTAAACAGGTGCCAATGGTGATTAGGCTGCGGAGTGGGTGCTAATGACAATTGGGCTTAATAGGTGCCAATGGTGATTAGGCTGTGGGTGGTGCCAAGCGAGGTTGGGCTTTTGAGTGTGTGCCAATAACGATTGGACTTTTGGAGATGCTAATAACGATTGGACTTTGACTAGGTACCAATAACAATTGGATTTTGGGTGTGCCAATGACGATTGAACTTTTGCTGGGTACCAATAACAATTGGATTTTGGGTGTGCCAATGACGATTGGACTTTTGCTGGGTACCAATAACAATTGGATTTTGGGTGTGCCAATGACGATTGGACTTTTGAGTGGGTGCCAATAACGATTGGGCTTTGACTAGGTACCAATAACAATTGGATTTTGGGTGTGCCAATGACGATTGGACTTTTGCTGGGTACCAATAACAATTGGATTTTGGGTGTGCCAATGACGATTGGACTTTTGAGTGTGTGCCAATAACGATTGGACTTTTGAGGGTACCAATAACAATTGGATTTTGAGTTGGTGCCAATAACGATTGGACTTTTGCTGGGTACCAATAACAATTGGATTTTTGCTTGAGGATATTTGATTTTGTTGTTTGGCTGTGAGATTATTGAGTTCATGGTATGGGGCATACCAGATGAATGAAATGACATGATTAATGTGTGATGTCGATTTGCTAGAATGAAATGACATGATTAATGCATGAAGATGATTAATGCGATGATTTGCATGTTACTATGAATGCCCCTGTAGTGGGTGAGGATTGGTTTTAGAACCGGTGAATGTTCAAGGCTTTTTGTGGAAAGGTGGCCTGATGTTGTGTTAACATAATCCCGACGCCCATTCTGGACTCAACAGTTGCAGATGTATGCTAGATTTTGCTTGGCCGCCTTGAAGGTATGAAGAGGAGTTGCCCCTGTGTAACTTGTCTTGCCCCAGTCAAATGGGTCTTGAAGTGTTTAGCCAACTTATTGATATTGGTGCCCCTTTTCTAGGAGGTATGTTCTTTGATCAAACTGGCGTTTTGGAGGTGTGATTGCCCCATTCTTGAAATGTTTTGGCCGGACCAACGAGATCTTCAGGTGCCCCTAGTCACAAGGGTTCACTCTTGATTGTCAGGATCCCAAGGTGGTTTGCCCCTAATTTAGGAACATCTTGAACCAGTTCGTTAGGTTTTGAACACCTGGGTTTTGATGCAGCTTGCCATGATGTGATCTTGGGTCACTTTCCCCACATTGAATATCCTTCCTAGGGAACATGCCTCTTGGTTAAATGAAGTCCCGAGATAGTTGCCCCAGATTGGACCGAACTTCTTGCTGATCACTTGGTGACCGTTCATAGCTGAAACTTCCTTATTGCTAAGTGTTGATTTGCAGATAAACCTGTTTATTCAAAATAGTAATTCTAATGCAATGTGCATGCTAGTTTTGAAATCAAGATTGAGATGAAATTGATGTATAATGGATGAAAATTGTGAAAGAGGGTGTGAGAATATGATATCAACAATGATGATCAACAAAAGATCTTGGGAGTCAGGTTAACGCAACCTTGCAACCGCATGCTTTCGAAATAAACCTTACTTCAATTAGGTCTTTTGAGGGTTGTAACGTGGCCTGGTTCACGGTTTTTGAATAAAAGGATATAAGGCTCAAAATTTAATTTTAACCCAACCCATTCTCCATGATGTTCTTCAGTCTTACGTTCAATTAATTCAACCTATGCTCTCAAGTTCCAAGAGATTTTGGAAATGCGATGGTGAGGATACGATGGCTTAGAGGTCAACGATGTTCTAGGACGTGACAGTCACTTCCTTTTTGTTTTGGTCACATGATTTTGACTTCATTGGTGACGCTCTTTTTGCTCTCTTTTTGTTTATGATCCCTAATTTTTGCCTGGACTATTCTTGAGTTTTTAGTCCACCGGGATACCCTAACTTTTGCCTAAGTCATTTTGAGTTTTGACTTAGCGGGCTTTTCTCTTTTTTTTTTTTGATGGAGAATTGTGACTGCCTTGATAAAGGTCGATGAAAACAAGTTCCCTTTTTGACTCTCTTATTATTACTTTCTTGACATTGTGTGATGTGTTCAAGGTAGAAAATGTGATTGATCCTCGAATGAGATGTTCTTCTCTTGAAACTCGAACGCATGGTCGAATTAACTGAACACTACCCTGCCCCGGGGTTAAAATTGCGGGTTTTTCGTATAGAAAAGAAACACCAACTTCTAGGCTCAACAAGGGTGACTACGGATTATCTTCCTTATTTCTCCGGTGTTTGAGGATTGAAACAATGCCTTACATCATCAGCAAAGTTTTATCCGAAAGCATACTGTAGCAATTTTGGTTATTTCGTTTTTCATCATCCTCCCTCCAATCTTTGTTCAAACAGATTTGATAATGAAAGAAATGAAATGAGTGAAATATATATTTTTGCTTTCGTGAGAAGAGAGAAAAGTGAATGGACATGAAAAGATTAATTCGAAACATGCATACACATTTTATTATGATTACTATTGCGAATAAACAAGTTTAAGCACAAATCAAACTTTGCAAATAGGAAAATTACAAAAATGAAAACAATCTAAAGATAATCAGTCCTTGAGCTTGTCAACTAGCGTCCATAGATGGGTCCGCATGGCCGGGCAATAGATTGTCTTGTATGTTTGGCTCTCCCTTTTTGAAGGTCAAAAATTTCTTAGTCACCAGATCTTGAACCTTGTTCTTGAGGGCCTGACAATTATCTACCGAATGACCTTCTGTCCCAGCATGATATTCGCACTTGGCTTGAGGATTGTACCACACAAGGAATGGCGCGGTTCTTGGCTTTGTGGCTCCAAATATGGTAAGAGCTGGCTGTAAGGCATTGGGATTGGCTTAAGAACTCTCCCCTTGGGAGTAACAACATTGGTTTCCCCCTCTTCTTTCTTGACGAAACTGTTTGCAGGCTCCTTCGAGGTATTATGGTTGCCCAAATTGGTTTGGATCTTACCGCTCTTAATCCCGATTTCAATCCTCTCTCCTATCTTCACCAGATCTGAAAAGCTAGACGAAACACTGCCGACCATTCTTTCAAAATATGCCCCTTGCAAAGTGTTAGTGAATATGTCCACTAGTTCAGCTTCTAAGAGTGGAGGACGTACTTGCGCAGCCAATTCTCTCCAATGTTGAGCATAAACCCTGAACGGCTCACCCTCCTTTTGGGACATGTTTTGTAACTGAGTACGATCCGGAGCCATGTCAATGTTGTATTGGTACTGTTTAATGAAAGCATTTGCCAAATCTCGCCATGACAGGATTCGGTTCCCTTCCAGCTGCATGTACCAGTTGAGTGATGCCCCGGTGAGGCTATCTTGGAAGCAATGCATCATGAGCTTGTCGTCACTAGCAAAGGAGGCCATCTTCCGGCTATACATAATCAGATGATTCTTTGGACAGCTGAGGCCTTTATACTTCTCAAAGTCAGGGACCTTAAATTTTGGCGGGAGCACCAAGTCTGGAACTAGACACATATTGGCAAAGTCTAGGGAATCACCTCCTTCCATCATACTTAGACGGTCTTCAATAGCCTTGAATTTCTGATGAGCTTCCTCCAGCTGAGGAACATTAGAATTAACCTTTGGCACATCATCAAATAACCCTGGACTCTGATAAGCATTTCTGGGATCATCCAGATTCTCTTGTTGTGAAACAAAACCTTGTTGGATCAGAGGGACCCTAGTCTGGGTATTCTGAGGAGACTGTTGAATTTCAGCCTGATTCTGTGGAGTATGCCCAACGGGTAAACCAAAAGTTGGACAAACTGTGTTCACTGCTGAAGTTCCTCCTTGGGGTGCAGGAACCGATGTTTCAACCACAACTGGTTGTGCTGGTTTATTCATATTAATCAACAACTCAAGAGCCTTGTCCAACTTTTCAGTCAATTGTGCTACCTCGCCCTTCAACGCATCGTGCTGGTCTTGCCAATTCTCCATGACTTGTTTGGTGACGTTTCTTGTCCAATACCGGCGCCGGGAATATGACTGATTATAGGAACGAATGGAATGAGATGCAATTTATGAATGAAAATGCATGCAAAATTCTTTATTTCTTTTTTTAGCCATTTTAGTTTAACGGAATCGTAGACACATAGTTATCATAAGTGTTTCGGGATATAAGAAAAATTCAAACTTTTACTTCCCATGATTTAAAAACCTTATGCTTATGTAACTAGTGTCTATTTAGTTCCTTGAAAACCAAAATGTATATGTATGACTATTGTCATGAATGCATGGATGAAAATATTATGTCATGTAGCAGATCGGGCGGACCAGAACATATTTGGTGTAAGTTTTGAAGGCCAACGACTCAGAGTTACCTGCAACCCATTCCATTCTCACATGTTTGTTCTAGGTTTGACACGGGTTCTAGAATCATAGATAAATCTTAGGAGACGATGTTCGTGTTGCAACGGCTCACAACAAACATCCCATAAGAATGAATCTCATCTACAAAGGTTCCTAGTAACACGTTTTGGGTTTTAGGTTAATTAAAAAGGTTCCTGGAGTCACGGACCCCACAAGAAAACATCAGTCCTACGAGCCATACGTCAGGAGAACCGACATCGTCAAGGGAATCTACTCTAGGTGGGGTATCATGCCAACCTTACGAGCCATACGTCAGGAAGGTCAACAATGATCCACCGTTATGTCCTAAGTTTTCCTCAAGTCCGGGTGTAGGACTTTTCACTCAGTAACCGGCCCAAGTGGGCAAAAGGAAAAAGAAAGGAGATGAAGCAGAAGAACAAATACAACAGATAATATCCAAGCAAGTATGCAATAAAATATTAAAAGCAGTAAAGCAAATATGTAAATAACATATACATTAAGGCAAACAAACGAAAAAACCCCTAAATTAGGCTTAACTCTCAAAAGGTTTAAGTTCCCCAGCAGAGTCGCCAGCTGTCGCGGCGCGAAAAATTATCCTCGAGTGTGGACACTCGAGAAAGAAACAGAGTCGCCACCGAATTTTATTTATCCCAAAGAAGGGAAAGGAAAATATCGAGAAAACCTTGAGGGGTGAGAAAAATGGGTTCGGGAGTTGGTTATGCGAGGGGAAGGTATTAGCACCCCTCACATCCGTTGTACTCAACGGGAACCTTTTAGAGGGAAATTGTTTGTTTGCTTTAATGTGTTTTTAATGTATGCTTGATTACTTGTTTCTTGCTATAATCGATAGAGAAGATTTATTTTTTATTATTATGATGATGTATATGGGGAAAAAGGTTTGCTTTTTATTATTGTGCCCGACAAGATGTTGAATCCTGCTCCTACGTATTCCCAGGTGCAATGGGAAAATCAGGGTTTCGTAGTTCAGGGTAAAAAATGTTTGTGGGTTGGTTGCTTTTAGACGTATGACGTCTAAGTCGCATTCTCGTAGTTAAACGCTGCTTGTATGCTCGCACTTCGGAGGCTTAAGCGTGGTTTGTATTACGGAGAATGTCGCATTCTCGTATTTAAACGCTGCTTGTATGCTCGCACGGTGGAGGCTTAAGCGTTGTTTGTGTTACGGAGAAAGGACAAAAACGTCACCCGTTTTGTGAAAAGGGTTTTACTTTTACTGCGCGCGTGGGCAGAGAAAAGGTTTGAGTGTGTTGTGTTGATTTTAGGAGTTTTAATGAAAACGTCCGAGAATGAGGATAATCCGAGTCACGAGCCATACGTCAGGGCCTCGAATTATCCGGGGAAGAAAGCCATACGTCAGACTAACCCCTTTTCACTCCAATTATGCTTAAGTTCTTTTATTTGATTTAAGAAAATCAAAAGGAAAGATAAAGCGGATGATGAAGTGTTTTAATGTTTTTTAGCGTTGGGGAATGAGAATGATTCAAGTCACGAGCCATACGTCAGGGTCTCGAATCATTCGGGGAGAGAAAGCCATACGTCAGACTAACCCTTTTTCATTCCAATTATGATTTGATTTGATAAGTTTAAGCAAGATAAACAAAAAAACAAGCCAAGCAGACATAATATAACAATAAACATATGCATGGACTAAAGCTTTTGTCAACCGGTCAATTTTGCTCAATCGTGATTGTTTAGGAAAAAAATAAGAATGAGAATAATTCGAGTCACGAGCCATACGTCAGGGTCTCGAATTATTCGGGGAAGAAAGCCATACGTCAGACTAACCCTTTTACATTCCATTTATTTTAGTTACGGGGTTTTTCAAGAAATAAGCACTTATTTAAATAGGCACTTAAAAATGGACAAAAACGCCACTAGGGTGCAAAACTGGGTCTGGGGGTGAAGCAATAGTAATCTGCAACACCAAAGCCCAGCCCAGTTCGTCAAAAAAACAAACAGAACAAAAATGATTCAGAGTATCATCAGGATCAGGGTGCACGATAGGCTTCACAGATCTAGGCCTTCTGATTCATCAGACGGCTTGGATTTTAAAATAATCAAACAGATCTCAGCCTTTCACCAGATCCAACAGACCTGTTTTAAACTTGGGAGGGAGCCAATGACGTGCTGACACGTCATCGTCTTCAACCTCCCCTCCTTCTTCTTCACGTGAAAGCAACAACAAGAAGCCATGAAAGCTTCATCGAAGCTCACGGCTTCAACAACAACATCATCAATTTTCGACCAAAAAATAAAAGTTTATATACCTTTTCACTCGAAATCTTTCGTAGATTATGAATATGAACTTAGATTTTTCAAAAGATGTTTGTATCTCAAAAAAAGTTCGAAACTTTAAAACCCAAAAAACTTTAAAATTCACATTTGTACGAATTAAACAAAATCAAGGATTGTAAAAGCTTCAGTAGGTGTTCATGAGTATAAAACGTTTAGAATCTTACTGGTTTAGAGCTCTGTTTTGGTGGGTTATCACCTACTCTTTTCTTTGCTATTTTTGAACCTTGTGTAAGCTTTTGTTGATGGTTTTTCTTCGTTTTTCTTGTGGTTTCAAGCTTAGGGAGTTGTTTGGAGTGATTTGGGTGAAGAAAGTTGAAGGTTGGAGGTGGTTTTAATGGATTTCGAATTTTTGGAAAAGTGATGAAAAGATGAGTTTTTTTTGGTTTTTCTCTTCTCTGTTCTCCTCCAAAATCGCCTCCTTTTGTTCTTAATTCTGCTCTCAATTTATAGAGAGTGTTACTGAGCTCTCATGTCCAGTGGATAAAATGGAGTTTGGATTTTCTATTGTTTTGGCACAAAATGTGGTTTTGGCAGGGATCAAAAGGGAATGGAGTGACTGCACTTTTGCTTTGAGTGTATTCATGGGGAAGACTGGACTTATTTTGGGAAAAAATCATGAAAAGAAGAAGCTGAAAATAAGGGATGAAGGAGGCGCAGCAGCAACAACAGTGTTGTTGTTTTTTCTCTTCTTTTTTTAATTTTTGATTATAATAATAATAATAGAAAATAAGTGAAAAATAGAAAAATAATTGAAAAATAAAAAAAAAATAATTGTAAAAAGAGGGTAGGACAAAATTAGGGTATGACAAGATGGTATGAGTAAAATTGAACTAAAAAATGATAAGCTATAAACTCACTTGTTACTTGACATAACATTTGAAAAATAAGTTATAAACTAATAAAACAAGTTTTAAACTCTTTTTGAAAAACTATTACCAAACTGATTTTTTTTAACTAAATGAGCTTATAAGCTATAAACTAGCTTATAAAACTTCCTAAACAGAGCCATTGTGAATGTGACTGTGTATTTGGTTCTACTTACAATGATGTGATAATTGTCACATTATCTACACACACAAAAAAGTGAAACCAAACATTCACTAATTTACATCATTGTTCGGATTTTTGGGATGTCCGTCACACTTAAAAAAGCAATTTTGCTTAAAAGAAAAGCTAAAGCATATTCACAGTGTATGAGGGGGCAAAAGAAAGTTTTGTATTCGAAGGATCCTTTTGCAAGATGATCAAATTTAATTCCAATATATATATATCAACAATTAATATTAAGCCTAATCAAACAGTAGTAATCAAAGCATTGAAGAAACTGATTAATTTTCATCAAAGTAGAAATCGATGTCTCCAAATTCCAGTGCTAAACTTTGAAACACCAGCAAAGCATCTGCATTATCATCAGATTCTATAACTTTACTCGGTTCTTGTTTGGGATATTCTTTGTTTTATACTTAGGCTTTGTGTTAGTACTTTCACTTCATCAGGATCAGAATTCACAAGAACTACATCATTATTAAGGGTTGTGTTGCATGTGTGAATGCCAATGTAAGTAATTTCATACATATCAGGATTATCTTGTGTCTTTTGCACTTGTTTTGTTGCTAAGCAACCTTGATCTTTCTTAAATTTGCACCTCAAGTAACTCCTGTAAAATATTAATATTGGATCCTCATTAAACCGGTGTAATTAGCTCAATTCATAAAATCTTAATATATCACGGATGAATACTAATAAAAATAAGCCACTAGGTTTGATCTAGTGATGAAGGGTTTGACTAGTAATAGTATACTAGAGGTTCTGATTTCGATATTCGGCTTCATTGTAAATTAAAAAAAGATAGATACTAAATAAAACAGTCAGAATACAGAGCAAGAGTACCAGACAGTCAGAATACAGAGCAAGAGTACCAGAAATACAAATACTGAAAAACTAAGAAAAAAGATTTACAAAAAAAACATTAAAAAAAAAACTCTAAAAAGCAACAAACCATCAAAACTGCTCAAAGCAGCCAACAAAAAAAAAAAAAAGGGAAAATACCAACAAAGAGCGGACACCTCAAGAGATACTACTCAATAGGAACCATAAGTATCTAGACACCACATAATTGATCGAACAACTAACAATCTTGAGGTGTCCGTTGATTTGGTCTAATTTTAAAATGATATAAAAAACAATACAACATTAAGAAATTCATGAATTTAAAAATGTAGTTAATTTTGGGTGAGAAAAAATCATGACTTACTTCTGTCAAAAAAAAAAAATGACTTACTTTACTATATTATATTTAATACAGAGAAATTATATATAAAATATTACGAAAACATTAATAAACAATTAGGGCTCTGCCATGAAAAACAACACATTGACAATTCATTGATATTATAAAATGAAATATAAAGTATAATATATTTTTGTTGTTAAAAAGATTTACATTGAATGAATGTGTCAAATATACATGAACCTCTTTAAAATTTACATGTTTAATATTAAAAACGAGTTTTATAATAATTAAAAATAAAAAAGCAAAATAATATTTTATTAAAATTTATTAAAAATAGTAAAATTCATCGTTAATTATAATGTTATGTTAATTATTGTCTTTGACAGACCTGAATCATGGTTCTCCAACTTCTTAACCTTTAGTTCAACTACTTTAATCAATTGAGATATTTATCCTACCCCTAATCGGATTTCATATTGTATTAGAAAAAAAAAACAAAAAAACTTATATTCTGAAGAAGGAAAAGTAACTTTTTCAAAATAGAACTTAAAATAGGATCGTCTCTTTTGCCTAGGCTTATGCCTGGACCGCCTAAGTTGGGTTGTTAGGGTTGTTACTGGTCCTACTACAACTGTCAGTTTAATATCTTTTTTGAGAGTCTTGTGAATTGTGATGCAGCTAAATTAGGTATATATATATATATCCTTCATATTTAGTTATTTTACACTAAAAAATTAAAGGTTAGTTAAGTAACTTTTATTAAATGTTGTACACTCATTTATTAATTTACACCCAAATAATTATAAATATAAGCAATCTAAGTAAACAACCTAGGAAATCAAACAATCCAAACACAATTCCTTTAGACATAAACAAAGACAAACAAAACATTTTTGTTTTTTACCGATAGTCAAACTTTTTTTTTATAATAATCAAACTTGTTTAATTATAGTATATAAAAAAGCATCGAAGCAACATTTGGTTAATTAAAAAAAAATGTAGCGTTTTTTTTTTGACGAAGCTGGAGCATGTATAGTGAAAAAATGGAATTCATGTTATAGTGAAAATCTGGATCATATATATTGAAAATCTAATCACTTTACGTGAATTAAAAAAAAATCCGGAGCATATAGTGAAAAAATCTGGAGCGTGAAAAAATAAATTAAGTGTACTTCACATAAATCAATGGCTTTAATTAATCCATCAACTTGAATATTCAGACTTTTTTTTTTAACTTGAATAAAAGATGAATTTGGATTGTATATGTTTTCTCAAGTTGTCTTTTTTTTTATTTCCTAGGTTGTCTTGTGTTTATTATGATTGTATATATTTATAATTGTTTGGGTGTAAAGGATTTTGCTAACATACACCCACTTGTTTTTTAGAAGGTGTCTATTAGCAAGTCATAATTAAAAAGTGGTAACATACACCTTGAGGTGCATGTTGCTAAAACACTCCTTCTAAAAAATAAGTGGGTGTACGTTAGCAACTCCTATAAGCATTTGCTAGAATACACCCACTAATTTTTTAGAAGGTGTGTTTTAGCAACTAATAACTAAAAAGTGATTAAATACACCCTAAGGTGTACGTTGCTAATGCACACCTTCATATACATTTCTTTTTTTTGGTAAGTTATATACATTTCTTTTTACATAAAAAATACAAGAAAACTAAATTAAGATAAAATGAAGGCATAATTAGTAAAATGGTCCCTTAAAGACATTTTTGGTTTCAGATTGGTCTCTTAAAGAAAAAAAGGTTCAAATAGGTCCCTTAAAGAAAAAAAGTCCGAATAGGTCCCTTAAAGACATCTTTGTTAATCAGTTTGGTCCTATTTAGACCTCTTTTTATGGACCAAACTGATTAACGGAGATGTCTTTAAGGGACCTATTCGGACTTTTTTTTCTTTAAGGGACCTATTTGGACCTTTTTTCTTTAAGCGACCAATCTGAAACCAAAAATATCTTTAAGGGACCATTTTACTAATTAAGCCTAAAATGAAATATTACCTGGGGAACTCAGAATTCATTATTTCCTTCTGTCCATACTTTCTCCATGAATGATTATCATCAATAGTCGAGGAAACTATGCTCCATGTCTCTTCATTCTTCCTGTAGGAATTAAACCATTATCAATTTATGATGCCCTATTCCTATATGCATTTCACCATTAACAATTTTAAATATTTTTGGTTGTGATTAGGTTGTAAAAGCTCCAAAGTCCACTCCTCTCTCTCTCTGAACCCTATTATGAGAAAAAACTTATTTTTTAAATTAGTTAAATAAAATGATGTATATAATTTATATTATGTATCATATATATTAATTATTAAATAAATTTAAAAGCTAGATTTTTTTTATGAGTAAAAACTGGAGGACTAATACATGACTTGAAAGTACTCTAATAACAATCAATCAGCTAGGTAAGTATACTATTAGCCAATCACTCTGTCTTAAAATAAATGACACAATTAATCAGTTTATGTTTT
Organism: Trifolium pratense; assembly: GCF_020283565.1. Classification (NCBI taxonomy): domain Eukaryota; kingdom Viridiplantae; phylum Streptophyta; class Magnoliopsida; order Fabales; family Fabaceae; genus Trifolium; species Trifolium pratense. The sequence goes on from NC_060062.1 coordinate 28,212,834, forward strand.
TTTGTTTTTTGACGAGTTTATGTTTGTCAATATAAAACTTTGATTATTAATATCTTTAGTTATCTATAATTAAAAATTGTTTATTTTAAAATATTTTATAGAGACAAATCAAACATCTGTTTTTTACACGACAAATTAAACATCTTATATACTAACATTTACGATTATATATTAATCATATAAAAAAATATCTTTAAAATAGATTAGGTGAATAGTATAGTCACTAATCAAATTAAGTCATTTATTTTATAACAGGGAGAATAAAATGTTACATAAGTTTAGATCTGTAATTCTAACTTTTCATCACTGATCAGCGAGCATAAGTTTTATTGTTGAACTCTTTAAAAATAAGTCAGGAACTTGAATTGGATTGCTGTTAGTAGACATTGATATTGATGTTATTCAAATTGATTACTCCTTAAATCAGATACAAAAGTTTTTTTTTTTTTTTTTTATAAAAAAAAGTCTTTAAAAAATGCTTAAAGCCTAGGTGATCCTAAAGTCTTTGGTTATTAAATTTTTAAAAACTAAATAAATAAATATGGTTGTATTTTCTCTAAACCAAATACTATCCGTACGTCCGTGCAAACCCCAATTCATGAAAGGAATTATTTAAGCAGAAAGAAAATTAATTAATTAATATTAACCTTCTTTTGTAGCAACCTCTACCACCCTTAGCAGGCAATGAACTCTTCTTAATCCCACTAGACGGTGGATGATTACCGGAGACAACAACCGGCAACCCATTTTCTCCGGAATGTAGAAGATTCAGTAAATCATCACAACCAGCTGGTTGAGAGATAATAGAAAGAGCCTCGGTGAAAGATCTGAGCACATTTGCAGCAAGTTTATAGGATGAGAGAGAGCCACCACCAAAGGGATAATTCTTTTGATTTTGGAGAAGAAATTTGAGTTTGGTTGCAGCTTCTTGTCCCTTAATAAGCTCATTGATTACCACCTTATATTTCACACTTTTGGAGATATTATTATCCATTTTCTGTATGTGGCTAAAGATTTGTTTGGTTTTCTTTGGAAGTTCAACCTTTTAAGGGTCGCTTTTGATTTTGTAAGGAAAAATACTAGAAGTGAGGAAGGAGAAATACTTGTATGGTCTTGGTCTCATTTGGTCACACACACATAACAAAACATACATATTATTTAATTATTTTTTCTTTGTACCTTTTTCTCAATTTTGTGAGTGTGACCAAATTGTGACCAAATATTAATGGTTCATGCAAGTATTTCTCAGAAGTGAGTAGGTGTGTCTGGTTATGTGGAATGCATGAACATAAGTGGTTCAATGTGCCTTTCTATAGGGTAGGATGACGTTTGACTGTGATGCAAGGATGACATAGTTGTTGTGTACTTTTCATGAAAAAAAAAAAACTACTCCAGTTCTTCTATTTTTTTACTCCCTCCGACCTTATATTAAAAAAGAAAGTTTACTTTTTAGATTTATAGAATGTTTGATGCATTTGGTCAAAATTAAGAGCATCTAAACATTAAGGTTAGATAGACATCCCAACTAAATTGATACACTTAAATATTCTTATCATATATTCATATCTCATATTATTAAAAATAAAAATAGAAAAAAAATAAATTAGATTTCTATTTAGTGATTAACTGATCAAATAAAGTTAAAAGGCTAATTAGATTTCTATTTAGAAATTAATTAATTAATTGGATATGAGCTAAATATGAGTGGATGTCAAGATGACCCATTTCGGAATAATGGGAACCCTAATTGGCCATCACACTATATATAGGCTATGGTCCCCAATATACCGGACACATCGCATATTGACTCTTCTCCCCATCTGAAGAGTTCTAAAGGTGTAACAGCCCGGACCCCTTTTCTACGTATTTAGTAGGCAATCCCGGCTGTCACCTCACGATCTTCTCCACCCTCCTCTCTAGTGGAGTTTTTGCCTTCCGTGGGAATCGAACCACGTACCCAGGGGTTCAAATACGTGTTCAATCCATTCCCACTACCAATTGAGCTACGTAGCCCAATTGGTAGTGGGAATGGATTGAACACGTATTTGAACCCCAGGGTACGTGGTTCGATTCCAACGGAAGGCAAAAACTCCACTAGAGAGGGGGGTGGAGAAGATCGTGAGGTGACAGCCGGGATTGCCTACTAAATACGTAGAAAAGGGGCCCGGGCTGTTACAAAAAAAGACGCCTTTTTTTGTAACAGCCCCCGGCACTACAAGAAAACATAATATTACTGACCAAACTTATTGAGGGTTTTTAGCCCTCAGTAATGCATTTGTGGGTTATTGAAGGCTCCCAGCCGTCAGTAATGCTTCTTGAGGAACGAAAAAATTCAAAACGGTAATATTAAGCATTAGTGACGGTGTCAGGCCGTCAGTAATGCACCATCAATTATGACGGTGCCAGGCCGTCAGTAATTAAAGAGAACGTTAGACATTTATGACGGTCCTGGGCCGCCAGTAATGCAGACAGGCATTACGACGGTGTCAGGCCGTCAGTAATTAAAAGACGTTAGGCATTTATGACGGTCCAAGGCCGCCAGTAATGCACATTTGAATTTGAAATTCCAACGGTCTTGTATATTACTCTTATATATATTCCTCTTCAACAAATCTATTACACCTTCACTTCATTTTTACATTTCCATTCTCTCTCTAAATTTTCTCTAACTTCTCTCTTAAATTTCATACTTTCAACTTAATATCCATACAAAAAGTGGTAAGTGTTTGTGTTTTACTTTTACGAATTTAAAATTTTTGCTTTGTTATTTAAATGTATATGTTCTAATATTTGTTGTTTACCATTTTTAATAGCAAGTCTTATTCTCGTGGTCGTCGGAGGTTGTGGGTTAGGAGCGGAGTTCGTGGGCTAGGAGCGCGCCAAGTAAGAATCTACTCGGCACCCAAGTAAGTAACGTAATTTTAATTTATAATACTTAGTGATAGTTTTTTTTTACCGTATGCTTAGTAATAGTTATTATTTAGTATTTTGTAATTTGTTACTAATATTTTCTTATCACTATGTATAAAAATTATTGTTTTTGAAAAAAAAAATAAAACAAATATATTTAAATTTGATTATTTCGAAAAAAGTAAAAAAAAATTAAAAAAAGTTTTTGTTTTTTAAAAAAAACAGTATATTAATATTCTTTTTTTTAAAACCGAAATTTTTAAAAAATTCTTTTTTAAAAAGATAAATTTTAACAGTTTGTGTATTTTTAAAAAGAAAAAGTTAAAATTTTTGCTTTGTTATTTAAATGTATATGTTCTAATATTTGTTGTTTACCATTTTTATTAGCAAATTCTCGTGGTCATCGGAGGTCGTGGGTTAGGAGCGGAGTTTGTGGTTAGGAGCGCGCCAAGTAAGACTCTACCCGGCACCCAAGTAATGTAATTTTAATTTATAATACTTAGTGATAGTTTTTTTTTACCGTATACTTAGTAATAGTTATTAATTAGTACTTGGTAATTTGTTACTAACATTTTATTATTACTATGTATAAAAATTATTGTTTTTGTAAAAAAAAAAAAGTATATTTAAATTTGAAAATTTCGAAAACAGTAAATATTTTTTTAAAAAAGAAATTATTTATTTTTTTCAAAAAAATAGTATTTTGTGAAATAATAATCCATAAAAGAAAAATATTAAATTTTAAAAAATATAATATATATGTTAAAAGTCGGTAGTTTTGTCAACTAAAAAACTTAGTATTTTAAAATATTAAAAATAAACCATAAACTTAGTATTTTAAAATATTAAAAAACTTAGTATTTTAGATTTAATAAACCATAAACTTTAAAAATAAAATGTTAAAAGTTTATAATTTGCGTCAAAAAATAAAAATAAAAAGTTAGTATTCTTTGAAATCATAAAACACAACGATAAATATATGTTATTGTTGAGTAGACATATATATATGTCCAAAATACTTTTAAAAAATAAAGTAATAAATTTAATACATTGATCTAATTATATATTAATTAAACTACGCAGATATGGATTTTACCAATCGTAATTGGATGTACGATAGACATAATCCTGGAAAGAGGGGCCGGGTTAAAGAGGAATTTAAAATAGGGGTCGAAATGTTTATCAATACAGTAAAATATAAAGACATTGTGATACGTGAAGGGGGAATTAGATGTTCGTGTGTACTTTGTCGATGTACAAGAATACGTAGCGAAGATGAAATTAGGTCTCATTTATATAAAAAGGGATTCCAACCTAATTATTGGGTTTGGTCAAGTCATGGCGAGGGATGTTCCACGATTGTTCCCGTGAATCAAAATCGTGCTTCAAGCAGTGTTTTTCAGCCCGTTGTTGTTCCCGAATATTATCATCAGCATTATGATCCGTTTAATGAGATGGACAATATGATAACTAATGCCCTTGAGTTTAATACGCCGATTTATGTGCCAAATGATGTCGACTACCCTGCTGATGATGAATATGACGCTGATGTTAACGTCGAGCGACCAAATGAGGAAGCCCAGCGATTTTTTGATCTTTTGAAAGAGACAAATACACCGTTGTGTGAAGGCTCTCGAGACTCAAAGTTAACGGTGTGTATTAGACTTTTGGGTATCAAGTCTGAATGTCTTGTTTCAGAATACACCATGGACTTGATAACGAAACTGATGTTGGATATAACAATAGACCGCCCTCTTGATTTGCCAAAAAATTATTACGAAGCAAGACAATTGGTTGCAAAGTTAGGACTCGGAGCGAAGAGAATTGACTGTTGTGTTAACGGGTGTATGTTGTACTATAGCAACGAATTTGGTGTAGCTAACGGTGCATTACTTGAATGTAAATTTTGTCAAGAACCAAGATATCGTGTAACAAGAAATTCACGGTCAGTCAGAAGGAAGCCAATCCCAAGAAAGGCGATGTTCTATTTACCCATAATACCAAGGTTGCAAAGGTTGTATGCATCGATGCAAACTGCTAGTAAAATGACATGGCATCGTGAAAACTATGAAAGGAGAAAAATGTCAGGTGAGTTGCGACATCCTTCTGATGGAATGGCTTGGAAGCATTTTGATCAAGTTTATCCCGAATTTGCTTCGGAGCCACGGAATGTCCGACTTGGGTTATGCTCAGATGGATTTACACCAAATACTCAAGTATCAGCCACTCCATATTCATGTTGGCCTGTTCTGGTTACCCCGTACAATCTTCCTCCTGATATGTGCATGTCAAAACCTTACATGTTTTTAGCCGCTGTAATACCAGGCCCATCTAGTCCAACTGTTGGTATTGATATCTATTTACAACCTTTGATTGATGATTTGAAGAGATTGTGGAACGGTGTTGCGACGTATGATATCAATCAAAAACGAAATTTCAATATGAGAGGAGCTTTGATGTGGACCATTAATGATTTTCCTGCATATGGGATGTTGTCTGGATGGGGGACACATGGTAAACTAGGATGTCCTATTTGCATGATGGACACCAAAGAGTTTTGGTTACACAACGGTGGGAAGGCTACTTGGTTTGACTGTCATCGTCGGTTCTTGCCTACTGATCAGTCAATTTTTCAAGAATTTGTGTTCGACAACGCTAAGAGAGGCTGATCTCATCAAGATGGAAAATGACATTCCACTGATCTTGTGTAAGTTGGAGAGAATATTTCCTCCTGCCTTGTTTGATTCTATGGAGCATGTTGTGGTGCATCTTGCATATGAGGCTAGACTTGGTGGGCCGGTTCAATATAGATGGATGTACCCGTTCGAAAGGTTCATGGGTTATGCAAAACGTGCCGTGAAAAACAAAGTTAGGGTCGAAGGCTCAATTTGTGCAACATACTTACACCGCGAAACAATTTACTTTTGTTCGCATTACTTCAAAGACACGTTGTCATCAAGCCATATTCGCAATGAAACTGAAACATCTCGGCCTGTGAGAATTCACCCATTAAACATGTCAATATTCAGCTTGCCTGGTCGTAATGGTGGTGGTGAGAAAGTGTTGTATCCTGGTGATAAAGTTCTATATTCGGCGCATGTTCACTTGCTGATTAATTGCAATGAAGTCGAGCCCTATTTATAGTGAGTATTTTTAATTAATTAATAAATAATTATTTATTCCAATTAAGTTCGCTTATAACTAACAATATTTAATAACTTAGGATGTTTTTAACACAACATACTTCTGCTCAAATCAATTCTCGATTTCCAGCATGGTTCAAAGAATACATGTACCAACAAACACCCGCAACTCGTATCATACAACACTTGAGAAACTTATCTGATGGCCCAAAGTCAATCGTTAAGCAATGACACACCTACTTTGTCAATGATTACAGATTTGAGACACACAGTTGGAGTGAAGGAAAAACAACAGTAAACAGTGGAGTGTGTATGAAAGGTATGACTGAAAATGGTGAAGGAGATTTGTACGGTGTCATTGAGAACATATTTGAATTCGAATACAATTACCTTGATTACAAGAAAACAGTCGTGTTGTTTTACTGTAAATGGTTTGATCCTTCAAATAGAGGTACCATATATGATTCAAAGACTAATACCGTGGACATAAAAATGAACAAACATTATCCATTGTATGATCCGTTTGCTATGGCTCATAACGTCAGACAAGTTCACTATGTCCCTTATCCATCGACTACAAGGGATAAGCGAGGTTGGTGTGCCGCAATAACATCAAAACCAAGGGGTCTGATTGAAAAAAATGAGATAGATGAACGTGAAGATGAACCATATCAGGAAGATGAGATGTCCAATGTTGATGATGTCATTGCAGTTGAAACTTTTAATCAACTTTGTGTACAAGAAGAAGCCGAAGAAGTACCTTCTGATGGTGATGTTGATGAAGAGGACATCGAAGCTAATGGTGATGATGAAGGCAGTGATGATGAAGATGTATCAGATTGGGATGACAATTAATTTTATAATATAGTTACCCGCGTTGTAATAATATTAATCGTTGTACTTGAATATTTGTTTTTGGTTGCATTTGTTTATCGTTTAATGATGATGAATTATAAAACAATATATATATATATATATATATATATATATATATATATATATATATATATATATATATATATATATATATATATATATATATATATATATATATATATATATATATATATATATGTCATGTATTTCTTAATTAATTATATATATATATATATATATATATATATATATATATATATATATATTTGTCATGTATTTCTTAATTATATAAAATATATTTGTCATATATTTCTTTATTATAGATGAATCCAGATGAAGAAAATTTCGATGATGACAATGTCGATGATGACATTGATGATATTCCACCACCACCGGGTGTCGGACGCGGAGGACGCGGACGCGGGGGACGTAGACGTGCTTTACCCCGTCGCGTTGTTCGGAATCGATACTTGGAGGGTATGCCAAAGTCTCGAACTGTAGATGGTGTGGAAGAGGAGTACGACTCCTACGACGACGATGATGACCACGAGGACGAGGAAATTGCCGATATTGCACTTCTAGTTCCTCAAAATGAATTGTTGGTTGACCGGTATGGTAGACCCATCATCATGCCATATACCACCACAGAGTAAGTTAATTATTATTAAGAATTTGTGTTTAATAAATTAATTGGATATATATGATTATTATTCTTAACTAATATATATATATATATATTGTTTTAATTCATTTTTGTGCAGTTTGCAACCCCAAAATGCGGCGACGAAGACAATCAATTATGCATTGAAATCCAAATTCCAAGCTCCATATCTCAACTGGACGGAGGTCAAGGCAGATGAGCGTGGATATCAACAATTTTGGAATGGCTTCAGGGTACGTTTTTATTTATAATTACTTTTTTATCCAATCAATTTTGTTACTAAACATATATTTACTAATTTATTAATAATTTTTCTTTATTTTTCGTAGTCACAAGTAACTTGGCTAAATCACCACACAGCGGCTATTGAGGCTATATTCAACAAAAAAAGCCACCAAGCGTCTGTCGACCTTACTTTTTGAAGCGCGGAAAAAGGTTAAAAAGGATCCTTCAAAACCACCACTTTGGCTCGCTGGTAATTCATACCCTATGTTGTGCCTCAGATGGGAAGAGGAAGAGTATAAGGCAAAGTGTATAAAGAACAAAAACAACATAAATACTGATGAAGCCAATCGTGCGTGCGTACACTCTGGAGGGTCGAAATCTGCCGAAACGCTTCGTCTTGAGTTCATTCAACAATTTGGTCGTCCACCCACCTTTATGGAAATGAATGACCTGATGCACAAGTATGCAGATTCCGGTGAATGGACGGGGGCAAGGGCGCAAGAAGTTTCGGTAAGTATTTATATATATTATTTATTATTTATTTCTTATAACATTATTTTTTAAACATTATAATTATATTTAAACATTATAATTAATTAATTATAATTATTTTTTCATTTATTGTAGAGGTTGACGCAAATTTGGGCTGAAGAATATAATGCCAGCCAACTACGACTACCACCTCATAGGCGAGATAATGAGGAGGTTCGTCGAAACAAGATGTCGTTGGATTTTGTTAAGAATGCTGGTGGTGCGAATCGAGGTCGCAAATTCGCTGCTGGGTGTACATCTTCTTTATATGAAAGTGACCCAACTGGTTTGAGAGATGTCACTTACACATCTTCATCTAGATCTAGTATGAGTACAGGACGCTCTCGGTCAGCTCAAAGAGAGTAAACCGATGATGAGTATCTAGCGCGAATGAGGGCCACATATCGAGAAGAATTCTGCGAAGAGTACGAAGCAACATTTGATCAGCGGGTAGAAAATAATCAACATTTGATTGGCGGAACCGGTAGAAATAATCAACAAACTGCTTTCACCGAATATCATCGACAGAGATCATCAAATCCATATCAACAAAACTTCATAATCCCACATGACAACCCCAATCAACCCCAAGACAACTTCTTCCCGAATCAAGCCAACTTTGATCTCAATCAAGCCCCAAACTTCGTTCATAGGCCTGTGGCACGACCTCCGCGAACGACACTCCCCCCATTCAGAATAAATGAGGGAGGTAGAGGCCAAGGCCAAGGAAGGCCGCGTAAGCCAACATACAGTGGCAAGGGGAAGCGACCACTAGATCAGCCGCCTGACCGAGCTTGATGTGTAATTTTAATTATCTGTTGTTGATTTAATTATTTGTATAACATAACGACAATTTATTATGTTTAATTGTTTTCTTTTTGTGATGGTATGTTTAATTATGCTAGCTTGTAATGACAATATTATTGTTATGTTTAATTATGCTTATGTTAAGTATTTATATTATGCTTTTAATTAAATTTTAATATTTTTTTGTAAAAATAAAATTATATTTAATATTTTTTAATTATTTATTATGCAGTATATTTTTTTAAAAAAATTAAATTATTAAAACTAGAATTTTTAAAAAATAATTTAATGATTTAATTATTTAAAAATCAATATTATTAATATTGATTTTTAAATTATTAAATTATTTTTTTAAAATAATTGTGCATTACCGACGGCTGCAGGCCGCCAGGAATTCACCCTCGAATTCCGTTATTGGCGGTTGCAGGCCGTCATAAATGTTTGTCCTGTTTGTGCAGACCGTTGAGCATTATTGGCTGCTCCAGGCCGTCAGTAACGTTATTGACGGTCCTGGGCCGTCAGTAACCATTACTGGCGAGACAAATGCTGAGGGTCCTTGGCCGTCAGTAATGCATGTATTTTGGACGAAAATTGTGCATTACTGAGGGCTTTTGGCCGCCAGTAAATGCAAGTTTTCTTGTAGTGCGGGCTCCATCTTGGCGATCCCGGTGCTTTACCTCACGACCTTGTCCACCCCCCTTTCTAGTGGAGTTTTTGCCTTCCTTGGGAATCGAACCATGTACTCTGGGGTTCAAGTACATGTTCAATCCATTCCCACTACCAATTGATAAATCAACATGTCGTAGATCCTGTTTTATATACATGCTCATATGTTTATTAAGCTTCCGCACTAAAGTAAGATTATGGATTTAATCTTTATTGTTGAGCATGATTTATATGATTAATTGTTAAATTAATTCCAACATATACTATTACACCTAGGGTATAATAGTAATTTCCTTTTTATTTAGGGTGGGTCATGGCCCAACCATGCCACCCTTAACTCCGCTACTGGCGGGAAAAACTCACCTTGTGTGTTTCACAGGTTTTCTGACGAAGATTAGTCATCGCTAACGACAGTGGAAAATTTGTACCAATATCATGGTAACCGAAAAAAAAACCAGGCAATAAATAGATCCGCTACTAATAGACTATGGGATTAATGTCTTTTGGTGCATTAAATGCATAGCGCCACTAAGATAGGCATAATCCTAAATTAAATATAAAGGCACATATACATGATTTTAAAAAATTAAATTATAAAAGAATTGATTAATAATAATTAATGTGACATTATCATTATCTTTAAATTTTTATCTTTAATGTGTGTGCCCAAATATTATTGATTTGGGGTTGTGCCTAGGATGAGGCCGTTTGTTATAGCTTATTTTAGAAAAAATTATTTTTTTTATAAAAATAATCACTTTTAATTGTTTTGCGTCTGTTTGTTACAGATTTTTAAAATAATCAGAAGCTAAAAATAATCAGAAAATAGCTAAAAATGAGAAGCTACTAAGAATAGCTTATAAAATAATAGATATTTTTTTAGAGGAGAGAGAAAAGAAATGTTAAAAGGAGAAAATTGTTTGTAATTAAAAAAATCACTTTTATAAGTTGTATCCAAACAAACTAAAGATTATTTTATTTAAAAAAAGTGATTTTTATTATAATAAACAAACACAAAGTAAATTCAACTTTTCTAAAAATCTTTAAATTCTAATCTCTAAATTATTTTAGATCAAAATCACTATTTTTTTAATTCGTAACAAACGTACTCATTAATAGATTAGTAAGGTGGAAATCAACATGTGTTCGAGAGATCACGAAGCAAATTTTATAAACGTGCAAAACATTGATTAGTATCTTTCTAGTTTTTTTTTTTTTTTTGACAATAACAAAATGATATTCATTCATTCAAATTGATAGATTACATCAAATACAACCACATAATCAACATCGCTAAAAACGTAAAGGATGAATCTGCGAACAAAACTCACAACATCCGAGTTAATAGCATACAACGGCAAAATGCCTACAACAAATAATATGATAAAGTTAAAGTCACCGAAGTATCCATGCCTCCGGATCTGCAGCGTTGAAGCCCAAATCATTGGTTGAATCTGTAATTGACTGAAGCCGATCTTTTCAATAGAAATCAAATGAACACCGCACAATACGGGACAACAAAAACGTCGCACAAGACGACGAACAACACAACGCCGCACTCAGATGGCGAAATCACAGAAAAGAAAACACAAAAGAAAACTTGATCAATGTGAAGATCACTTATTTAAATAAAGAAGAAAAAGATAAACAATTATGAGGGGTGATTTTGGGTCAAAAATTGACCCTAAAACCACCCCTCCTTGATAGATCAAGAAGAAAAAAAACTAGGTTAAGGTGGGGGCGGCGGCTATGAAAAAAGGAGAAGAAAAAGGAGAAGTTATACAATCATTTTAAAAAGTAGAATAATTATATTCAAGATTTTTATCTTTCTAGTTTGTTACTATGAAAAAAGGATAATCATATACTCCCTCCCTCCGTTCCAAATTATAAGAAAAAAAATTCAATTTATTTGTCCCAAATTATTTCTACTTATTTTCGTAAAATTAAATGCAAATTGCATTTAATTTTCTCTCTCCACTTTCATCAATAAACAATAACCAATGAAAATTATTTGTACATCTTTCTATGAAACTTATTTCAAGAAAAATACAAAAAGATATACTCAAAATTATTATGTTTTAGTTTTTCTTAATAAGTGTAATTTTAAATTTTTCCCTTATAATTTGGTATGGAGAGCGTAGGTTATTGCAAGCAATAAAGTGAGTTGTGAAATTGGGACTCGAGAATATTATTTTTGAATTAGATGTCAAAGTGGTACTCCCTCCGTACCACAATATATGTCAACTTTGAGAAAAAATGTGTACCACAATATATGTCGCTTTATATTACCAATGAAGTATTTAATGCTATTTTTCCTATCATGTAAAAGACACTTTAGTTTTGAGCGCGATTGAACAAATTTGTAAAATGTGATGACTTTTATCATATCTCCCACTCTCTTTCCCGTTAATAATCCATAAAAATTTAAAATCATTTACATGAATTTTATAAAGAATTAACACTCCGAGGTAAAAAGACACTTTTATCATATCTCTCACTCTCTTTCCCGTCAATAAAAAATTATTTAGATAAATTTTATAAAGAATTAATCCTCCCATGTTAAAAGACACTTTTAATTTTGAGCGCGATTGGACAAATTTGTAAAATGTGATGACTTTTATCATATCTCCCACTCTCTTTCCTGTCAATAATCCATAAAAACTTAAAATCATTTACATGAATTTTATAAAGAATTAACACTACCATGTAAAAAGACAATTTTATCATATCTCCAACTTTCTCTCCCGTCAATAGAAAATCATCTAGATAAATTTTATAAGGAATTAATCCTCTCATGTAAAAATACACTTTAGTTTTTAGCGCGATTCAACAAATTTGTAAAAATATGATGACTTTTGTCATATCTTCCACTCTCTTTCACGTCAATAATCCATAAAAACTTAAAATCAACTTAACGTATATATGTTGAACAAAAAAATATTAGTGCAAGAAAATTATGAGTAAATGTAATTTATATAGACTAATTCTTTTTTTTTTATAAGCAAAAAATGAATTATAAGGAGTACAAGGGGTACTCAACCCTTACAATTCAGAATAGATCACTTTAGATGAGTTGAAAACAATCTAAAGGATTATTACGCCATTCAGAAAAAACTAAATTAACATTGTTCCATGTTCGGCCTATAAACCAAAACCAAGAAAAATAAACAATTTGCTCCACTAAAGATGATATGTTGACACAATCTCCTCTAAAAATAATGTTATTACGCGTACGCCAAATACTCCATGTCGTCGTCAGCCAAATTATATGACGAATTCGCTTGCAATGACTGCCTTTTGCTAATTCACCAAACAAAGTAAAATGACTTGTGGTGTCCTCAAAAGGGATCACATTAGTGCTCAACCAAACAAATATTTTCTGCCAAATTTGTGAAGTAATGAAAGATGTGTTGTATGTCCTCTACCTCTTTGAAGCAAAATACGCAACTTCTCTCATAATTATTCGTGATAATACCTTTGCAAAATAAAGCCTCTCGGGTTGGTAATTTTTCAAGTAACAACCGCCAACCGAAAACGCTAACTTTTGATGGAACATTGTTCTTCCATAATCTTTTCAATGCTGCCACTGTATTTGTATCCAGAGTAGTACCTACACGCTTGTCCTGCAAAACCATGTACGTTGATCGAACCGAAAAAGAACCATCAGAATTTGATGACCATCTTCGCCTGTCGCTAGAAGCTCTGTTAGGCCGAACTTGTTCAAGCAATTGATGCAATTCATTGAGGGATTCAATATCTGCATCATCAAGTGCTTCCATCCAATTAAGTTTCCAAGACCACATGTTGTTATTCCATATCCCCATATTTGAAATGCAAGCGCATCTTTATGAGTTGATTTTTGAAACAAAGATGGATACAATTCACTTAACGGTTCCATTTCTAACCATTTTTCCTTCCCAAAAGCTATATTGTTACCGTCGCCGAGAATGCTACTAATATTATTAACAAACCAACCACCTTCCTCCGCACCTCCTGTTTTCCACAAATCCCGCCACCAAATTGAAGCATGTTTGAGACTCTCCCTCCCTTCTCCATATACGAAATTAGCGGCAAAAGAACCATAACAAAAATGCAAAAGATTGAACCAATAAGCAGATAAATCATTCAGACACCGCCACTTCCATTTACATAAGAGTGAATCATTAAATGACTCCAAATTTTTTATGCCTAACCCTCCTTTATCCTTTAGTTGGCAAATACTATCCCAACTAACCCAACATATTTTTGATCTATCCATTCCTCCACCCCATAAAAAATTCCTTTGAATGCTCACCATTTCCTTCAACACACAAACCGGTGCTTTAAAAAAAGAGAAGAAATAGAGAGGTAAACTAGAAAGAACTGAATTTATGAGAGTGACTCTCCCTCTAATAGATAAAAGACGACTATTCCAAACACCAAGTCTCTTTTTCATGGAATCAATAATAGGTAGCCAAGTAGCCTTTCTTCTCGGATTAGCACCTACTGGTATGCCAAGAAAGCGAAAAGGGATAGAATCCACACCACAATGCAAAAAAGACGAAGATGCGCGCAAAAAACTATCATCCAAATTAATACCATAAAGCTTACTTTTGAAAAAATTTACCTTTAAACCAGATACTAATTCGAAGCTTCTTAACACCGTTTTAATAGTCCAAAGGTTGTCCCAATTGCCTTCGCCTACTATAATGGTATCATCCGCGAATTGCAGAGTATGAAACATTAAATTGTTGTTTACCTTGTAACCATGAAAAGAGCCGCTTCCAACCGCTTTATTCATAAGTCCCGAAAGACCTTCAGCAACAATCAAGAAGAGGAACGGTGACATTGGGTCACCCTGCCTCAATCCTTTACCAACACTGAACTCCTCCGTAGGATTGCCATTGACCAGTACGGACATAGAACTCTGACAAACACAAGCATGTATCCATCGCCTCCAACCTTCTGCAAAACCCATTCTAACCATCATATAATCCAAAAAATGTCAGTTCACCGTATCATAGGCTCTTTCAAAGTCTACTTTAAACAACAAGCATTTATCTTTCTTTCTTTTTGTCAAATCTATCAATTCATTCACAACCAACACACCATCTAATATCTGCCTATTAGGCAGAAAAGCCGATTGGACGGTCGAGATTACCTTTCCCAAAACTTTCTTCAATCTTGCCGCTAAGACCTTTGACAAAATCTTGTACAAACTAGAAACCAAACTAATAGGTCGATAATCCGATAAAGTTTGCGGATGATCCTTCTTGGGAATGAGAGACAGAAAAGATGCAGTAATGGCTTTAGGGAGTATTGCACTATTATAAAATTCATGGAGAAAGTCTATAATATCACCTTTAATAATTTCCCAACAAGCCTTCAAGAAAGTGAAATTGAAACCGTCTGGTCCTGGACATTTGTTACCGTCACTACTCCAAATCGCCTCTTTAACTTCTTCGCTTGAAAAAGGTGCCATTAGAAGAAGATTGTCTTCATCGGAAAGAGTTTGAAACTGTAAACCATTAAGATTCGGTCGGTTTAGCCATTTCTCTTGAAAATAATCCGCATAAAAATTCTTTACACAACCCTTCACCTCCTCCACTCCCTCAATCCATTGATCACCATCTTTTAAGGCCACCAATTGGTTCTTCCTTCGTCTACTTTTGATAGATTCATGAAAAAATCTAGAATTTGAGTCACCCTCTCTTACCCACCGTAATCTAGATTTTTGTTTTAAAAGACTCTCTTTTAGATGAAGTTGTTTCCAAAAATCTTTATTTAACCCTTCTCTTCTTGTTAACTCTACATCCCTAACATCTCCATTCAACATGTTTTCAATATCATTTAAATCTTTCACCATCTTCTCAATGTTGAGGTCAAGAAAACCAAATACTTCCCTATTCCACTTTTTCAAGCAGTCCTTCAATAACTTAAATTTCTCTTTCAACACATAAGCCTTCTTACCATGTACCGCGAAACTCTTCCAAGAAGTCTCCACAAACGACAAAAAATCCGGATGCTCCAACAAACCATTGATCACTCTAAAAGGCTTAGGACCCCAATTAACGGGAGAAACAATCAACCAAACTGGACAATGGTCAGATATATCGCGATCCCCATTAATCCACTGTCCAGAGATACCATGCTTGACAATAAAACCGTTGGAAATATAAAAATCTATCTATCCGACTCATAGATTTTCCATCGGCGCTAAACCAAGAATTTTTTTTGCCTAACACCGGGACATCTACAACCTCCATCTCTTCTACGAAGCGATTAAATAACAATTTTTCACCTCGTCTATTGACAGCACTACTTCCTTTTCTTTCCGAAGAGTGTAGAATTGCGTTAAAGTCTCCTCCCACGCACCACTCCCCTACACTGTTTTGTTGCTTGAGTGCCAACAAATCTTCCCAAAGCTTTTTCTTACCCAAAGCACTACAAGGAGAATAAACATTAACAATATGCATCACATCACCTTCTTTCTCAACACTAATGCCCAAAAAACCTTCGCCAGAAAAGTTGTTAAGTAAATTGAAAGTGACAGAGTTCCAAATTACTAACAATCCACCTGAGAGACCCACTGGATCTTTTGCCACCCATCCAACATCCTGATGCCCCCATAAATTATGAATGAGAAAATCATCTATTGAAGTTTTCTTTGTCTCTTGAAGCAAACAAACATCAAAAGCTCCTTTTTGTAGAAACAAACTCAACCTTCTCCTTTTTGCACTCCCTCCCCACCCTCTCATATTCAAAGAGACGATTTTCATTTATGTAAATGTTGTCGTTGCTCCCTTCTGATTCTTTCTTCCGAATCTCTTTTTTCATTATCCTGTATTTCTTGAAGACATACCACTTCCATCTCTCCCATAGCCCCTGCCTCCTGATTGTCCTGCCGAATATTCGATGTCACTTCGACTCCCAATTCTAAAGCTCCACGCCAAACTTTAGACACCACTTTCTTATCATAATTCTTTAAGAATTTTTTGTTGCAGTTACGAATATCAGACGAATTAATGGAACTGCAACACAAAATTTCACCTGCCGAAGAAACCGAATGCGACAAAATTTTCCGGGCATCTTTACCATTCGGTAACGATCGAGTAACCCCTTCACACACCTGTTCTGCACGATGTTTAGTCTCTGATGCATCAGACTTGTTCGCAGCTGATTTAGAAGAAAAAGATTGGGAGTTCCGTGAATGTAAGTTGCGTGCTAGTTGCTGTTGTTTTCTTAAAGCAGCTGAAGGAAGAACAGTGGAATTAACAAACTTCCCCATCTGATGTTGCATTCTCTTTTTTTCTGTGGAGTTTTGGGCATCGAAGGGCCACTATTTAATTTATTATACACCGCTCTTGGTCCATCGCTATAAACACCTCCCCTTAAATCTCCTGCATCGCCACTAACACAGCCCAACTGATTGTTGGAACTATGGAGTTGACCCAAATCAACAGATGTAGAACCTCTTCTACCAGTAACCCGCATGACATTTTGTTTTGGAAGGACAGAAAACGTAGGCTCACCTACACCTTCCTCCCGGCCCATCAATTTTCCATCCTTCACAATCAAACTGTCCACCAACTCCTCGCCTCCCTCCAAAACCACATAACCCCTTTTAGAATACAAATTTTCAGAAATGACTCTGCGTGAATTTAGATTAGTATCTAAGTTAATTGAGTGATTTGAATTCTCCTCTCCCGTCTCCCTTAAAAAATTAGTGACAATGGCATGATCAACCTCCATGAGTGTAGCATTATTAGGATTATCCGAAGAATTTAACGCCAATAAATTTTCTCCTTCCCCCTCGGATTCTCTCTCCAATCCGTCCGCCACCGTTAACATTCTCCTCACATCTTCTTCTTCCTCCTCCTCCGTCTCATCCTCCTTTCATGAAAGTGCAACATCTTTTTTAAAACGGTTATATTTTTTTCATATAATTTAATTTAACAATAACAAAAATCAAGGTAATAATGAATGTAGCTACTAATTTAAATAGAAATATTCAACCTTACAAAAAAAAAAATATATTAATTGTGAAATTCAAATCGTTCTACATATATCCACCGCATTAAATTGGCATATTTTATCACCGAAAATGGTTCAACATTTCTACAAATTCTTTTTTTAATAATAAAATAAAAGAATAAAAATCTTGAATATTTTTATTAAAAACGCAACACTAATTTGCAACTTATTGCTTATTATACCTAATTATTATTATGTGTAGTTGGCAATTATACCTAATTATTATATGCAGCTGGCAATCTTCCTTTCATAAAAAAAATATAAAAACAATTGTTTTGGTACAAAAATAAAATTTTTTTTGACGAAATCGGTACAAAAATTATTATTAGAGTAAATTTATGATTTTCGGTCGACAGAAATAATAACTATATAATTGCTTGTTAGGTATACGGACGTAGATAGTTTTTACAAAAAAAAAAGGTATTTCCATGTGGATATTTAATCTTAACAACCAATTGCTTTACAATCTTGTGAATTCTCATAAAAATAAAATTATTTTGATATTTCAGATGAACCATACAATCGAATGTCAGATTGAAATAAAAAAAGTATTCGTTTCCGGATTGTGTTGAGTACTATTTGTACTATTTCTTTTTTTTTTTGGTAGAAACTATTTGTACTATTTCTACCGGGGTGGATTGAGTACCACTTGTACTTATTTCAATTCTCTTTATTAATATAATATTTTGCCGTTAAAAAAAATATTTCTTCCGTCCCAAAATATAAGAGCTAGTTTGATTAATGCATGTATGCCAACACACAATTTTGATCACTAATATATTTAATTCTCTATTAGTAAAAATTATAAAATTTGATATTTTGAAAATACTCATAAAAATAAATCAAACAAGATATTATATGTAATATTTATATCTATATATTATTAGAAAAATCAAAGCAAGATAAATGAATAGTGTTACTTAATCAAAATAGCTCTTATAAAATGGGACGGACGAGTATAGATCAATAATTTCAAGGTATTGTTTAAAGAGTTTGAAAGTTTCAACTCAAAGACATATTCGTCTTCCATTATGCACCATCCAGAAAACTTTCTTCTAAGATTTCTATAGCTAGCTCAAGTTGAAAATTCGGTAGATTACAAAAGTGTATTGTATCATATATGAGTTGACTCATTAACACACCATATAAGACAAGTTGACTGTAGTCTGTATGTCCCATCACATGAATGAATGACTGACTAGTTAAGTGCAAATGCAAATATTGAGCGAAGATTGTCTCCGGTCAAATAAGTCTCCCCTGGAGTCACAACCATTAATATTTTTTTGCAATTGTTTTATTAATTAAAAATAAAAAAATGAATGGCATGGATCACCACTTTATTCTCTCCCGTGAAACTGTTACGGGAGACAATCCATTGATTGCATAATAAAAGACAACTGGCACCTTTTTAATCACAAAAATAAAAAAAAAAATAAAAAATAGTATATTTAAAAAAACAAAGAAATTCATCACGTTAATATGCTTGATTAATTGCTAATTTCTTGAATCTTTTATAGTATCAAAAAAGTAATTTTATAATAAAATTAGAAACCGTAGTATAACGAGTACGTGTTTTTTTTTTTTTTGAAAACTTGGTATCCGGCCTTACGAGTACGTGTTGAAATGTAATTGAAATATTCTACTAGATGATCCAATATCTGGATATAATCTGAATATCTTATAAGATGGTTTAACATCTGTGCAGTTCAAATGTTCATAGTTAGTAACTGTCTATGACAGTTTAAGAGAGTTAGTTACGATTACAGTAGTTATGTCTCTTAGTTAGTTGTTGCTTAGTGTGCAAGTATCAGAATTTTGTATAAAACTAACGATGTAACTTGCTTGTTCACAAAAAAAAAAACAACGGAACTCCTCTCTCATTAATGAATGAATGCAACTACAAACTTTCCCTTATTCTCTCTCAATCTCTCAACCTTTCTTTTACCTTCCACTCACAAATTCTAACAATACGTACTTCAAACCTACTAATATGTGTTAGATATGCCTTGAAATCTCGGTAACAAAAAGTTGGAAAAAATATATTTTGTGAAAGAATATATTTTTTGTGGAAAAATATATTTTTGTGAAAAAAAATATATTTCCTTGGAGGCCACTTTGACTTGGATTTGTTTTATTTTAAAATAGATTTGTTACTAATTTTTGGCATATATTTTTCTATAAATAGGGATCACTTTATTCATAGAAAAATCAAGAGAGTAGAGATGTAGGGAATCAATTAGGATTTGCCGCCGACACAAGGCTAGGGTTTTAGAGAGAAACAAGAGGGGTTGTCTCTTGGTATAACTCTAGGGTTGGGCAAAGGGGATTGATTACACCTTGGGAAACACTTATCAAATTGAGTCTCTTGGCCACGGGAAGAGATTCGGGATTTGGGTAGAATTAGGATTAATTCTTGCAACTCAATTGAAACTCTTTGTAAAGTTACTCGTTTGATATAGTGGAACGGAGGGGCTGCTCTCTCCCCCAAACTAGGTCATTATTGGACCGAACTGGGTAAACAAATATTGTGTTCTTTCTTCTCCTTTATCTTGTTTATCGGTTATTATTATTATTATTATTGCTTATTCCGCTTGTTATTGGTTGCCGTTCTATTGCTCCACACATCAAGTTATTCATTGGTGTGATTTTACGACGAATTCACAACAATATGTAAGGATTTTATTTATTGAAATTGAATATATATAAATTTTTTTAATTATTGCTTTTACAGTTGAAGTCACATCACATTTAACATTTTAGAGAATTACGTTTAAATGTGTTCTAGTAATGAAATAGCTATTACAAATATATAAAAAATTAAAAATTTTGATGTTGCAGTTAATTTGGAGAATTTAATTTATATCCTACCGTTGGTGTAAAGTTATTTTGCACATGCGTCCAATAATATACCGACACATCATGTATGATAATTAAGAACACATGATGTGTCACATTCATTAAATGATGTGGCAACGCGTCATTAGATGTAAGTGTAAAAAAAAATTACACCAACGGTGCACAACAATATATTAAACTCTAATTTGAAATATGAGAGATGCATGTGATTGGAATTAAAGTAGTTTATGCAAATGCAAAGAGCTTGTCGTGTTTTTTTACGGATTAAAAAAATAGTGATTTTGATGCAAAATAATTTAGAGATTAGTTTTTAGAGATTTTTAGAAAAGTTGAATTTAATTTGTGTTTATTTATTATAATAAAAATCACTTTTTTTAAATAAAATAATCTTTAGTTTGTTTGGATACAACTTATAAAAGTGATTTTTTTAATTACAAATAACTTTCTTCTCTTAACATTTCTTTTCTCTCTCCTCTAAAAAAAATCTATTATTTTATAAGCTACTCTTAGTAGCTTCTCATTTTTAGCTGTTTTCTGATTATTTTTAGCTTCTGATTATTTTAAAAATCTGTAACAAACAGATGCAAAACAATTAAAAGTTATTATTTTTATAAAAAAAATAATTTTTTTCAAAAATAAGCTATAACAAACGGCCTCTTAATGTATTTCATTAATCTCTTATTTTATAAGCTTGTATACATAACCAAATCCTAAACCTAATTTGTTTTCCCTCCACTTTTATCTTGTAATGATCATTTACCCCCCCGCAAAATAAGCAAATTTTCGTTTACCCCCCTGTGCATATTTTTTTTCTGTTTACACCCCTGCAAAAAATTAAGTCTCTCATTTTGCCCCCTGGTTGTATAGCAGGACATGTGACTGTGCAAATCTGCTGACGTGGCTTGTACACATGGAAAAAATCATTTATATTTTTTTAAAAAATTCCACGTCAGATTTTTTTTTTATAAAAAATAATTTTTTTTTCCTACAAAATAAAAAAACCAATTTTCTTATTTTCTTTTCCCAAAATTAAAAAAAAATTCCTACAAATAATTTTTTTTCCTACAAAATTTTAAAAATTATATTTGTTTTCCTACAAACGAATTTTAAAAAAAAATTCCTCCCAAAATAAAAAAAAAATGAATTTTCTTATTTTATTCCCAAAATAAAAATTTACTCCAAAATAAAGTTTATTTCCAAATTAAATATTTTAAAGATTTATTTTCAAATCTCTTTGAATTAAAAAAAAAATAATCTTTAATTTTTAAAAACAAAACTTTATTTTTTTTTGTTAATCTCTTTGAATTAAAAAAAAAATAGATGAAGAAGTTTTATTTGTGTTTTCCTCTTCCACCAAAATTATATGTGATATATTAAATTATGCAGCAAAAAAAATAAAGCAAAATTATGCTTCAATTCTTATGTGATATTAAATTGTGCAGCAACCTTAGCTTGCACTATATCTGCAACACTGAATTATGCAGACAAAAATAAAGATTCTATTTTTTTTAATTAAAAGATATTTGAAAATAAATCGTTAAATTATTTATTTTGGGGACAAAATAAGAAAATTTAATTTTTTATTTAGGCAAAAAAAATTATTTTTGTACGAAATCTTATTTTTTTTATTTTGTAGGAAAAAAATTATTTGTAGGAAATTTTATTTTTAATTTTGGGAAAAAAAAATTTGTTTTTTTTGTAGGAATTTTTTTAAAAAAATATATATATTATGTGACATGGAATTTAAAAAATAAATATAAATGATTTTTTCCACGTGTACAAGCCACGTCAGCAGATTTGCACAGTCACATGTCCTGCTGTACACCAGGGGGCAAAATGAGGGAATCTATTTTTTGCAAGGGGGTAAACAGAAAAAAAATCTGCATAGGGGGGTAAACGAAAATTTGCTTATTTTGCAGGGGGGTAAATGATCATTTACCCTATTTTCAACTACTATGACAAGTATACCAATTATGATTAAAATTATGTGCAATAATTGATAAGCAACATCGATTTTTATAGGAAAGATTTCATACAACAATTAAACACCATCAAATTACATTGCACAGTTTAAACAATTAAAAACCGATAATTAGAAATTTAGCAAATCATCAAACCACATATTTTCTTAGTGTTTTATTTTTCGGAAAAAAATTACATTTTTTTATCCTAATTCAATATTTTTTACTAATTAACTAAACATATTAACCATTTTCTTAGTTTTTTTTTAACGGAAAGAAAAAAATCATTGGACTTAAAAGTTACTTTTTTTAACTAAACATGCTAAGAAAAATATACTTTTTTTGTGTGTTTTTATGAACTTAAAAGTTTGTTCATATTGAGGAGTGTGGTTGATCATATTACTGCAAATATATATCGAGGTGATATTTATGCAAATAGTAGTTGACTCCAGGTATATATCAACGTGACTATATTATTAATTACGAAAAGAATCACTGATTCACATTTGTTTCTTTTGCTAACAATGAAGATTGTTTTTTGAATGAGTTTTGGGTGTTGGCAATGGAGAAATTGAAGATGACAACGACGATTTAGAACTTGACATTCCATCAGATTTATTGATTCCAAATTCAGGTGATCCTCTTGCTTCTATCGTTGAAAACATATATCCCCAACTTTTACAAAACATGAACGATATAACGTGTTTCCAAAATATAGCTATATTAGCTCCTAAAAATTCAATAGTCGACACAATACATGATTATATGTTGGATTTAATTTCTGGTAAAAAAACACATATTTGAGTTATGATATTCCACTCGCACAAAATGTAGATGGTCAAACAGTAGATGATGTTCATACTCCCAAATTTTTGAACACGATTTCTACGTCGGGACTCCAAAATCACAAGCTGAGACTTAAAGTTGGAGATCCTGTTATGCTATTAAGGAATTTAAATAAAAAAAATTAGGATTATGCAATGGAACAAGACTTATTATTACAATATTGGGAAAACGTGCTCTTGAAGGAAAAAATATTTCAGGAAGTAATATTGGTGATCAGGTTACCTAGATTTTCTCTGACATCATCTGACGTAAGAATTCATTTTAAATTTCAACGGAGACAATTTCCTTTAATATTTCTTTTGCGATGACTATTAATAAGAGCCAGGGAGAATATTTAAAGCATGTTGGAATATATCTTCCGTCGCCAGTGTTTTCACATGGTCAGCTGTATGTTGCGATTTCAAGGTATTACTTCTAGAGAAGGATTAAAAATATTGATCATCGACGATGACGGCGAAGATACG
Organism: Trifolium pratense; assembly: GCF_020283565.1. Lineage (NCBI taxonomy): Eukaryota > Viridiplantae > Streptophyta > Magnoliopsida > Fabales > Fabaceae > Trifolium > Trifolium pratense. The sequence goes on from NC_060062.1 coordinate 28,236,793, forward strand.
ACTAAGACTTCGAGTGTGGTTTATAAGGAAGTCTTCCGTAATATATTTTACTTTGTATGAATATTTATCCAAAATTATTGTTGAACTATTGTTTCATGTTACTCAAAAATTTTCATATACCTTATATTATTGCAATTTCATATCGTAATTTATAATTACATATCTTACAGCTAATTAGACCCGTGCACCGCACGGGTCGATGCTCTAGTTATCAAAAGTTCAATACATGAAGAAATAATCTCAAATCTATGGAAACTAGTCCAAGAATTGGCCACCCTAGCTAGAGTATGAGCAACCGAATTCACTTGTCTCCTAATAAACTTAACTTCAAAGTTCATACATGATAACATAACAAGAATAATTTCATTAACGATTGACAGAAACTCTGAGTTGCCTCACCGTTTGGTACGAATAGCATCAACCAATACTTGAGAATCATTTTCAAATTGGACGCGTTCAAAACCTCTACTCTTAACTTCATTCATGGCTTGCAATAATGCCCATGTTTCACCCTCCTCTGTTGATAAAATCAGTTATTGCCACTACGTGAGTCTAACAGTAAACTCACCAGAATTATTACAAAAAGAGTATGCATAATTTTTTTTCTTTATTAACTCTCGAAGTTCACCATCTCTACCCTTTTTTTTTCAACTGAAATATATATGAATTAGATAAATACAAAAAAAAAATTATATATAAATTTATTCCTAAAAATATGAATAAAAAAAAATAATAAAAAGATTATAGTAAATTTGGTGATGATTTTATGTGGGAAGTTGTTATAAATGTATTGTACAGAAGGTTGAGGGTAACTATATATTAATATTTTTTTTGTCTATAATTATTGACATGTAAACTGTGGGCACCGATTTGCAAAAAAATTATAATTTCGTGGGTAAGTCATCTGTATTTTCAAAACTCACAGTCACAAAGCTGTAGCTAACTGTTTCTGGATAGTGAAGGAAATTCTTGTAGTGCAAGTGGGCCATAAAATGGGTTACGTCCAAATGGGACATTGAATTTCTATTATCAACTGTTATCAATATTAAAAAAACGAATTTCTATTTTTTTATAATAGAAATGCATTGATTTCATATTGATTATATATATATATATATATATATATATATATATTATAAGTGGGAACACTTCAAGTGAGAAGAGTGTCTTATTGTGAGAGATGGGAGGAGCAAATATAAACTATAGGATGTAAATCAATGGTTCAGATTAAATTCCACTTTTATGCACTACTGTAGGCTATCTCTGTCTTGTCTTCTCTCTCCGACCTCTCTTTTGGATTACTTGCACCCAATTCATCAAACGCAGTAAGTAACCTTTCAATTGTTCCACAAATTTTTCAATTAGATATACTAGGGGTAACCCCGTGCGTTGCACGGGTTTGATTAAAATATATAATTAAAATATTTTTATAAATAAAAAATAATAATTGTGATAACTATAATCACATATATTTAAATAATAGATATTATTTTAAAATATGATTATATTTAATATTAGTATATGGGTAAAAAAAAAAGTTGTTTAGAAATATTAGATTTTTTATTAATTTATATCGTAGTTTGTTCATATTTTAATGTAATAGATCTCTTATAATATTTCATAAGTTTGAAAGGATGTATTATTTTTTATTTTATTAGTGTAATAATATAAGATTTTAGTTTTCTTTATATGAGTTGCAATTTTATAGTCAAATGTCACTTTGTTTTTTTATTTTTGATGTATCCCTTATTTTATTATTTTCAATAAGAGTTGGAGGCATAACTAATTATACTTGTAGACAATATTGCTCATGAGAAATGTTAAAATAAGTTTTGATTATAGAATATGATTCATATATGGTGGCTTTGACTATTTGTTCCACGTGATCTCATTTTTTGAAAATTATGTCTCAAACAGCGTATTTGCTTACTACGTTCTATGCAATTTAAGGTTTCAAATAGCTTATCTACTTACTCATCTCTCGTTTTCTTGGAGTTTATTCTCACTTATTCACTTGCTGAAATTTTATTCCAACTTTATTAGTCCCAATTTTTTAGTCTATCGTTTGGTTCACATTTTTTTTTTGCTTGGTCCTTTTGTTTTTGGTTTGTTTTTCTTTTTCTTGGTGAGGTTTGTGTCTCTTCAAAATTATTGTTAGTTTTTGTCCCTCTTATTTAATATTTTCTTGAACATTTATTTTATTTTTCTTATTATATTATATAAACTTGAATATTTGTTGTTGTCAATATATAACTTTGGACGAAGATTTTATATATTTGAATTTAGGTTTAGTTATTTGGTTAAGGTAAAGAAAGTCTTATAGATGAATTTAAGATTTAACATGTGTCATTTTCTTATTTGCTTAAAAAAATGTCATCTTATTCTTATAAATATTCCACTATTTTATTTTCAGCCGTAACGTAAACATTCTTTTAGAATATGTAATTAATTTATCTAAAAAGTTATATTATTACGTAAATTAAATTAATAATTTTTGAATTATTGGTGAATTTTAGTTGTGTGTAAATATGTTTAAATATATGTGTGATTATATTTTCTAAATATATGTAAATATATTTTAACATCTACGGTTTTAATAATTTCTAAAATTTATTTTGACAAATGAGCATCAACAATTTTTATTTAATAATTTTTGTCTTTTTTTAATTTAATTTAGAAAGTTTTTAGTACAATTCTAAGTGGGAGGAAAAAGTATTTAGCACAATTTCTAAACTAACATGTTTTTATCACAATTCTTTTCATCGATTCATTTTATGGTTGTAAGAATAAGATGTCATGCGTAGATTAAAATAGGACCATCTATTAAAATTCATATATATTCATATTGAACCATCCAGATTTAGGCAAGTGTTATACGATAAATGCATGAAGATTATATATTTGGACAACCTCTAAGTCAAGTTGAATCAATATATTTCTTGCATGTATTACAATTATAAGAACCACATGACTTGAGTATCAACTACAAAAAAAAAAAAATTATTTTAATTTCTACTTTGTTATTGTTTCTATATTTCTCTTGATTAAGATCAAGTAGATTACCTACACATTGTAGACAATATAGTATTTAAAAATGAGACACATATTTATATTTCTAAATTATTTGGATTGTCTTCTTTTAATTGAATGCCTCCAACATCAATATACCCTCGATCTATATAAATTTTAAGGGACTTCAAAATCAATAAATAGAAGTCTCTTTTATCCTCTTCAACTTATTCACATGAAAAAAATTAATTATATTCCCATTAATCAACAATTTTTTATACAAATCTTTTACCTTATATAAAATAATAAATGAAAAAGAAAATAAGAAACAAATAAGCTAAAACATTAGACTAATAAAATAATAAATGAAAAAAGAAAGTTGTCTAATTACAAACATTATATCAATTAAAAAAAATGATGGTTTACAAATTGCCATCAGAGTTAAATACACATCCTCACATGAGGTGCCATTTCATAGGTTTACAAACATTCATAGGATGCAACGTAAGCAAAAATAGAAGTATGTTTTATCCTGTTCTCCTCCTTCACATGAAAAAATAGTCATATTCATATTAATCGATTCAACTCAAAGTTTAATTAATCATCGAACAAAACACCGGTTGATATTTAAAAAAATATCCAACCTAAAAAAGAAATATAAAAAATGATTAGAGATGTTCTAAACTCAGAGTAATAGAAAAATTCCAATTTACAAACATATTAATAGGCAGCTATCACATATATGTATATCAATTTCTTAATCAATCAAATGTAGACATACCTGATACTCTAAGAGGTTAGACACCATCACCTACCAAGGACAAAAACCAATATACTTATGATGTAACTATATATATGCACACAATAGCTTTTAAATCAATTCAAGACACTAGAATGTGTAACTTTAACATATGGAAGGTGAAGAAGCATAATTTTTTCTCATGGAGATGTTAGACAAAGAAACCATAGAGTTTTTGCTATGAGATAGATAAATTAAAATTTTGTTAAAACATAGAAGGTAGACTTCCTGATATGGTGGTGGTGATAATTAGCTTTTGGGTTAACTTTATATAGAGCTTGTGTTTGATAATTAGCTAAATTAACATATGCAATATTAGTGTCTCCAAGAATTCTTTGTTTTCAATTGCATTAATAGGGAATTGTAACATACAATATATATATTTTAATAATATATTGCAATGCAATTAAAACAATAACATGATGCACCATTCCACCTTTCATTGCTTGCAATTCATTTTTGTCTCAATTCAACAACAATAAATTGTGTTAGTTTTTTTTAATATATTATTATTATTTATTATTTATTATTAGAGTAACTCTATTATATGAAAAAATATGAAAAGGTTTTAATAGAGATTGTAAACTTTTCTTATAGAGTGTCACATCATCACAATGCTTGCTTGTGAACAACTCAATCTTCCTTTTAAAGGATTGTTTGATAAATTTATTTGTCATAGTTAAAGAATAAGAGTTAAGGAATACGAAAGAATGATAGTTTAAAAGTTGATGTGACAAAGTTAATTTTTTTTTAAATAATAGCACAATAGTAATTAATTAATAAACAATATAACTAAAGTATTTTTTTTTCATAAAATTTATTTATTTATTTTGTCAAGCATGAAATTTTTTTGAGGAGTAATTTTTTTATTTGGTTTATTTATTTAAAGTAAAATTTTACAAATTGCAAATCATATTTACGCATGCATGATTTATATTTTATGTTTGGTAGTGTAAAATATGAAAGAGCATATATCTATTCATTGTTCTTTTGTAATTTGATCTTTTTTTTCTTTTCTTTCTTTCATTATTATTGGAAGCCATTATTATTGTAACATATAGATAATTATTTTGGAGGATGAATGGACACACAAAATAAATTGTGGGACAAATTTTAAATAGATATGAGAAGCTCTCTAAAGCATGCCACATCATCACAATGCTTGCTTTTGAGCAACTCAACCTTCCTTTTACCAGTAAAAGATAAGAGGCATGTAGTTAATTTAGCTGGGCTATTCAAAATCGTTGTTCCAACTTTGAGTTAATGAATGGTTTGATTTTATTTTTAATGGTCAAACCTCAATAGTGCATCCATGGCAATCTAAGCAGATTCCCACATACTAATGGGCAAAACCTTTCTACAATTGAATACAAAAAAAAAAGCTTTATGCAATTATTGAATACAAAAAAAAAGCTTTAATTATGCAATTGTAAGGTTATTCTAAAGAGCGAGAAGATGGACGGCCCCCTTTAAAAAGTCCATCGCTGTCGTCGTAACGGCGTCCTGTTGCTGTCAATCGTATTTTCATAGTTGTCGTTGAAGAAACCGAGCGTCTGTATTTGAGATAACTGAAACGATGAACGGGTAGAGATGAAGCAAATTAAAGGCAATATTATTTACTTTAAGGTGAACCTTTTTAATCTGATCCGTTAAATTTAATCTAAAGCTAATATTAATTCCTCTCATCTCTCACAATAAGACACTCCTCTCACTTGAAGTATCCCCTATTATAAGCAATGTTAGTTGTTAGTATTATAATATTATGTTAATTTTTTTCGACTTGAACTCTGGACCTCCTGCTCTTTAACCCTTAGCTCAACTCCAGTTGAGCTACCCATTGATTACATATTGAATATCAAATTAATTGCTTTATCTTAGTGGCAAATGCACCAAATATTTATTAAAGGACATGGGTTCCATCCTGTTAGTTGGTCTAGTGATGATTTTTTTGAAGAAGCTAAATTAGCCCGCCCAAATTGGCGCCAGAGAGAATCGAACCTCAGACCTTAAGAGGAGCACACTCCCAGGTCCCAAGCCAATACCAATGCACCAACCCAGGTGGGTTTTTTGGTCTAGTGATGATTAACGATGGACTTGCTAGAGAGGACCATGGTTCGATCCCCGCAACTGCGATCCGGAGGGGACTGGAATAATTTGATGCCATAACTGACCCCCGAACCAGATTAGGCGGTCCAGTGGGCCGGATACTTTCGGTGAAAAAAAAAATAAAGATAGTAATATAATAAAAATTAATTAATACATTATAAAAAAACTATTTATTTTTATTATAAAAAATATATTTATTTTTAGTAAATACCTAAACATTAGTGAAAATTTAATGACAACGTATCTTTTAACAAAACATATTTTTCTTGTAAAAAAAAAAATATATTAGTCAAAAATATATTTATTGGCCGAGCTTGGTAACACTAGCTTGTGACCTAAGTTTGAGCATTAAGGTGTTGGGAAAGTATAATGTGTCGTAAAAAATATATTCATTGAGAACGTTTTTTTTTTGTTTACAAAAGGATCGAACCTACCAAAATCCCTCACCACTAGACCAAACCTAGTGGCTTTATTGAGAACGTATCTTTGAATAACAAATATATTTTTCTTGTAAGAAAATATATATTAGTCAAAAAAAAATATTTCTCTTCTTAAAACATATATCTTTTAAGAAAATTTATTTATTTGTCTTATAAAAACCATTATTTGATATTTAATTATTAAAGGAAAAATATTCGAATTAAGTACCCTTAGTAAAAAAAGATATATATAATATATAATAAACATATTACTATTTGACCAAAAAAACACATTATTGCTGTATAATTAATTTTATAGATGTAATTATTAACATTCTTATATGGTTGGAATAGAGAGGTTGCATTCCAGTTCATAAGTTCTAGTTCAACCAATAAAAATGTTGAAATTCGTAGGTCACGAACGTCATGATCGAGGTTTGAACTCCGACTCTTCCACTTATATGTGTGAGTTTAAAATGACTTTGTCATTTCGTCAATCTAAAAAAAAAAAGTTACAATCCATAAGTCATAGCTTAGGTGACAATGTTAATATAGTTAGTTAAACGTCTTCATTCGACTTCAAACTTGAAACATTACAATTGTGTGTGAATTTCAGTAATATTGGTAATTTCGTCTATAGAGCGATTAAATTACATAGAAGTATATGTAGTAATTGTTACATTCAAATGGAAGTAATATTGGTAATTTTCTCTTGTGCTTTTTATGGTCAACTTTGGCTTTTGATATCGGGTTGGTTAGGAATGTCCATGACTTTTTAAGACTCCTTATTTGAGTATTTCCTTCGGTTTGGAAGTCTTGGTGGTTTCTCCAACAAGTCTTGATTGGCATTTAATAATTTGGATTTCAACTCTTTTAGCTATTCGGAAGGACCGTAATTTGAGGCTTTTCTACAATAATTCGGAACAACTTCTTTCTCTATTGGAAAAGGTTAAACTCCAAACTTTTTGGTGGCTCAAATCTTATTATGCCGTTTTTTATTTGGATTATTTGGTCTGGACCGGAGGTCTAGCCTTGGTTTATGTTTTGAGGTTGTAACATAATTTTGATTCTTTGGCTACTTTGTGATAGTCAGTGTTTCCTCCTTTTGTAATTTATGGATTCTTTAGCTCCTATTGGTACACCTTGTGCTAAAAGAGCTAGCGTTGGTTTTTAATATATTTTGATTAGCTCCTTCAAACAAACAAAAATTCTTATGTAACCAAAATATAAATAAAATAAAATGAAAAAGTCCTAAAATAGGAAAGTTATATTTTTTAATATAAAGAATAGCCTGGATAGGAAATTCTTGACCGAATATATAAAAATATAACAAATAAATTGGATTGTATTAGGAAATAAGTTATCAATTAAGTATTTATATACTTAGTAAAAAAAAAAAAAAAGTAATATTTATATAATAATAAAAAGAATAATAGTATTTGGATATACTCAAAAAAAAAAAAATAGTATCTGTACCAAAAAAAAAATAGTATCTATATACTTAGTCCATAGAAAGTATATTAACATACTTGAAGGCAAGGTACTATACTCACTAAATACAATGAAGTTGCTTTCACCATCAATGATATTCTCTCTAATATTGTTGATTAGTTCGATTGATGTTGGTAAAGCAATAGATTGTGGTGGCAATCAAATTGCAAATACCATTGTTGTTAACCAACGAGGAGCATTCCAAACAATTCAAGCAGCCATTGATTCTATAAAGACCCAAAATAATCAATGGATTTTGCTTCAAATAAATCCTGGCATATATAAGTAAGTGTTTATTTTTGTCCATTTTTAAGGTTGTTGTGTTATGCATTACCCATTTAGATTTTTTTTTCTTTTCTTACATTAGGTTAGGTTTTATGTCTCCTCCTTCTTTTGTACTTTTTCCTTTTATTTCTATCATGTCGTAATTTTATCTGCATCCACTTGCTTTATAAGAAAATTGATTTTTTTTTACAAGAAAAAAATTGAAATATTGTTAAATATTAAATTCAAACTAGTTTAAAGACCCATGTATTCGCACGGGTCATTGAATTTTATTCGATATTTAAGTTTGTCATTATATTATGGTAGAAAATGTATGTAGAATAAAATATTTAAAAATTTGTTACTATATAATATTGTTAAAATATAAGTGAAACTATTGTGCTATTTTTTAAAAAACTTATTAAATGAATAAATTTGATTATAATTATCAATGACAAATTATTCAATTTTTAATGTATCCGTCACAAATAATTGTCTTGTGTATTTTTTAATAAAAAATTAAAAATCTGATTAGGAATATTAAGAAAAGTTTAGTAAACTTGATAGTAATTAACTTTAGTTTATTTTTATAAGATTTTATATTTATTTTATTATTATATTGTTAATAGTAAGTAGTATATTGTTTATGTTTTTTTTATGAAAAATATTTTTTTTATGAGAATATTGTTTATGTTTCTATTTCTATATTCCTATTTTTATTCGTATTCACCTTTTTTTTATAATTTTTTCATTGACTGTTTTTTTTGTTTGTAGAATTGACTATTTTGTTCTTATTTTTATATTCCTATGATCTATTTTATTCTTATTTTAAGCATATAAATTTTTGTATTGTATTTTTTTTCTTATATTTTTTTATAAAATTTTAGTGAGATTGTTGAGTTGATCGTATTCATCTCATTTGTTACTACTTTTATGCTTATAAATTGTTTTATTTTGTTTCTGTCTATGATTTATTTTACACATTTGTCCATTTATTTTATTCCTATTTAGATTATTTTTAAGCATAAGGAAAAAGATTATGCACCATAACCACTCCCCTTTCTTTCTATATATGTTTTTGTTTTTTTGTATTTATCTTATAGTCTTTCTATATATTTTTTTTAATATTTTTTAGTGAAATTACGGATATAAAACTTGCAACATGGTTAAAAATAATAAGGATAATTTAGGAACTTTGGTGATAATCGATTTTAGTATATTAGTAATAGATTAGTTATTAAATTTATTATTCTATTTTCACACTTGAAACTTATGCAGGGAAAAAGTTCATATACCTATCGAAAAGCCATGCATTATTTTAAAAGGATCGGGTAGCAAAACAACAATAATTACATACGATGATTCAACTTATAATGTTGGCACATCTGATAGCGCTACATTCATTTCATTTCCACCTAATGTGGTTGTGAGTGGAATTTCATTCGAGGTAAAATGACAATTAAGTACTCTCTCTAGTTCAAAATTTGAACAAAATATGTTCGCTTTTGTTGACTAAATTTTATTTTTATTTTATTTTTATGATGGAATGAGTATTATTATTTTTTTTTCTTCTGTAAACACAATTTAGTATTTATACAGTTACAAAATAGTTACTCTCCAATTATTTATAATGCATTAATTAATTCTTTATAAATTTTAGAATACATTTGGAGCTAACGGACCTGCAGTTGCAGCTAACTTTTATGGCGATAAATCAGCCATATTTGAAACTAGTTTCTTTGGTTATCAAGATACCTTGCTCATATCATCCGGACGCTCTTACTTTAAAAATTGTTTTATTCAAGGTGAAGTGGACTTCATTTTTGGTGCGGGTCAATCTTATTTTGAGGTAATTGTTATTTAATTTTTTTTTTCATACAATATTCATGTGTTTTTTTTACCGATATTCTAATATATATATATATATATATATATATATATATATATATATATATATATATATTGGAAAATATTTGTCCAAATTATTTTTTTTTTTAATACGAAATACCTTTTTTTGAAAATCAATAGACAAAGTAAATTATTTTTCAATTTTTAAGAAAAAAGAATACATCAAAATGTTTAGAAAAAGTAAAAAAAGAATACATCAAAAATATTTTATTAATGACTTTTTTTTATAAAAAAAGTACAATGTATAGCTAACTAAAACCACTAATTACTTTTTAAAAATAAAATATGTTTGTTTAATATTATAATTTATTTACATAACTTAATAAATAAATATTTAAAGCTGGCGATAGTGGTCCGGACCGTCCGGTTGTCAATATTGGACCTTTGGCATTCGGTGTAGTTGCCAGAGCATTGTTCACTAGCGATCCCACAATAACTCTTTGATGTCCGGCACGAAGGTTGATGGTAGACTGGTAGTGCTCCCGGCAACCACCACCACCACCACTACTACTACTATTATTATTATTGTTGTTGTTGTTGTTGTTATTTTAAAAAAGTATCTTTTGGTGGATAGATTATATATGGATGGTAGATCATCAAATTGTCACCCCCAAAATAAAATATTTTTACACTTCTAATTTTTTCTTTATATACTAAAATACAATAATTAAGAATATGTTTTTCTATTGATTTTTACTTGTTGCAGAATTGTGTTATCAATGCTGTACAAGAAACATCCAGACCTGTAGGTTTTGTCACAGCACAATTTAGAGATAAACCAAATGACCAAAATGGATTTGTTTTTAAAGGAGGTTCTGTTGTTGGGACTGGTAAAGTAAATCTTGGAAGACCTTGGGGCCCTTACTCAAGAGTGATATTTTGGGAAACATATTTTTCATCTGTGGTAACTCCCGAATGATGGGACATTTGGCATGTGAGAAATGACCAAGAGTAAGTTCTAATATAACAAAAAAAAATATTAAAATCAATGATCTTTGTAGCTTTTGTATATATGCCATTTCAATAACTTTTTTCTTAATTTTTTCATTGTAGGCAAAATATCATCTTTGCAGAAGTTAATTGTAAAGGACCGGGGGCCAATATTATCAACCGTGTCCACTGGGAGAAAAATGCAAATAGCATAAACTTAAATGAATATACTTTATCATCTTTTATAAATAATGATGGCTGGCTGGCTAATATACCTTCTAATGGGGCAGAGCTAGCTATGAGATCTGGAGGTCTGCGGTCCGTTCCAAAAAATTTATACTTATTTTTGTTAATTATTATGGTATATATATGTTTTGGTCCTTTGTAAACATTCCTTTTTTTATCTCTTAATGATATCTTTATTTGCCACATCGACCTCTTCGTTAATATTTTGCAAAAACATTAACTTCAGTTTCATATTAAACTAGACAAAGGACCGATATGAAATATATTAAACTAGCTTAGGGGCAAAAACAAAACAAAAACAAAAACTTTAAAAGACTTACGGTCCGTTTTGATTGACTTATTGTTGAGTTTATGCAAAACAATGTTACAAATAATAAGATTTTATAATAAGTTATTTTTTTATAAACTACCTTAATAAACTTATGAATTAACATATAAATATTTATTTTTTGTGTAAATTATTTTTCACGAGCTCAAAAATAAACTAATCTAAATAGTCCTTAAATGAATTTATCATTCAGAATTCCTGGAGCTAGAGCTAAATTAAGTTTTTTCAAAGACTTAAATCAATTTTTACTAAAACAAAACAATAGTAATATTATATTATATAACACCGTTCGCTGTCGTGCATGTGTCGTGCTTATGGCTTTGGTGCCATATAGCATTGCTCTTTTTTTCCTTGGTAAAAACAAAAACAAAATAATTTATATCTTATTACTTACCAATATTCTTATATGATTGGTAGAGAGATACATTACAATCCATAATTAAGTCATAGCTCAATCCATAAGTCATAGCTAGATGACACCAATATGTAGGATATATACGTACGTCTTCATTCAATTTCAAATTTTAAATTTTCACAATTATGTTTGAATTTCAGTAATACTTATCACATCGTCTATAGAAAGAACACAATATCAAAACCTACATTTACACCGTATAAATATACGGCTGAAATACCTTTTTAATTTTTATTTTATTTTATTCTTTCTTCTACTTCAGTTTCAGTTTTAGGTGATCTGCCTCACATCACTGGGAGTTGTGTCAGCTAAGGTGTTCTTCCAATAGCAGCACTCGATCACTGTCTGATGAAGGAGATGAACCCATTTTTTTCTTTCTTCTTGATATTTTCATGAAAACATCCAAAATTCTTGAGTTGTCACTTTTTTAACATTTACCAACTTGTTTTCATTCTATTACTTAATTATCATAATAAGTTAATTAAGTCATTAGTCTTGGTGAACTTTAGAAAATGGGAAAAAATTGGCCTCAATGTTCATCCTATCCTATACTTCAAGGAAATCAACGGCAACTTTAATTGTAAGAATGAAAAAGCAAAAAAACAATAACATGTAAAATATGTTTGAAACACTTCTCAAAATCTCTTTTTTAGTTTTTAAAAAATAAAAACTAAAAATTTGTTTGACAAACTATTTTTAAATTACAAGTTTTAAAAACTGTTCTCAATTTTTCAAATTTGTGACTAAAAAACTGAAACTTATAAAATATGTTTTTGGTTTTCTATTTTCATTTTCAGTTTTTAAAACAAACCCAATTACTAAGACCAATTGGTAAGCTAAGCCCAAATCTTTTTTTTATAATAGAATTTTTAAATAATAATCCAAAGAACAATTTATTTATTTACAAAAATAATAAAAGGTAATACCTTTATGTAAAAAAAAAATTTCTATTATTAAGATATTTTAAATGGGTTTGCTAATTTAGACCCACCTAAAAATATGAAGGTCTAAATTAGCAAGGTACACCTTTTCATTTGGAAAAAAAAACTCTTATATTTCTATTGCAAATCAATTTTAAACAAAGGATAATTTTGTAAATTTAACTTTTGAAAAAGAAAACATTACCAACCGTTTCTCTTCTTCAATTGAACCGGAACTAATATTGTTTTGAAATGGATTAACGCTGGCAATTAATAGCAATCTCAGCAATATCTATATATATAAATCCTAGATAGTTCTCCTATCACTAATCATAATCCTAATTGTATCAATCAATCATAGCCTTTAGATCATTTCTTTTTGTGGATAAATCAAGAGTTAGATAATAAGTGAAACAATCACCTCTTTTAATATTTTTTTAGTGCCAAGCCTTTTAATTGACATTCTCACTATAATAAAAACGGTTTTGTGAATTAATTATTTTATAATATATATGTCTTATATCCCTCCTCATACATATATGGGCATGTGAAATTTCTATTTGGAAGGGTTATTAGTGTTGTAGAAGAATAATATGTTTCTGAAATTTTATGATTTTATTGTATCTTTCTTTTTCTTTGTATTTAACGAGTAAGACTATATTGTTGATTTTGCAAGTATATATAGATTTTGATGCTCTTTATTCTATTTTAACACTTTATCATAGTCATTGTACAACCCTTCTACCCAACCCTCTTTCTCATCTCATTTCTTCATTTCTTTCCCTTTTAATATTCAATATTTTTTTTTCCATTAGCATTCTTATTGTCTAATTTATGATATTTCTGTAGTGGGACTTTGCATGATATTTACAAAACACTACAAATAAATTGTTTGAAATGCAATTACAAATATAATTCATATTGTTAATATTTTTTATTAAGTTTTATTGCTATATTATTTTGATAATATTTATTGTTTCAATTATTAATTTACTATTTATACAAATAATTTTTTGACGCTTCATTATAAAACAACGCATAATGTCCGTGCATCGCACACTACTACATTTACCAAGATCGATGTTCCACACATTCCATTGAACCATTTTGATTTTATGCCATTCCAAGATATTTTGAATTCAACTGAAGAAAAAAAAATAGTTGGTAATGATTATTAGCTTTCGTTTTAATTTAAATCTCATATATTGATTAATATTTTAATCTAGATAATATGTCTCTATTTTAATTGTTTTAGATGTTATTACGCATGTGATTGAAAGAAGTGAATTCAATATTATTATAATATAAAATACCGTATAACACACGTGCATCGCACGGGTGTGAGACTAGTTAATTAGTATAAGTTCCACACACACAAAAAAAAAAAACAGTGAAGAAAATATCGAGAAAAAAAAAACCCAGTGAAGCATTTGCATGAAACCTTTTGATTCACGATTGTATAAATTAATCTTTTCAAAACATGTTTTTAATTTTGTAAAAAAAAATGTTTTAATTCCATTTTTTTTAGTTTTGTTTTTATGAGAGTGAAATACGTATCATTACTAATTACAAACAAAAAAAATGAAACCGACCGATCGTAATTGGAAATGGAGAGAATCTTAACTCTTGTCACATTAGTACCTAAAAAATTGAATGAAAAAAAAAGTAAATTGTAAGAATTACAAATTTGAAACATAAAAGTGAGTGTAAATTAGCAAATGAGTGCACAATATTTAATAAAATTTACCTAACTAACCCTCAATTTTTTAGTGTAAAATAACTAAATGTCAAAAAAGAAATTGTCCAAAGTGAAAAGGTGCAGCTTGCTAATTTAGATCTTCATGTTTTATGTGGGTCTAAATTAGCAAACCCCTATTTTAAAATAATTATATATAAACAAGTTTAAAATATATATTAAAAGTTATATTTTTAAGTTTCCTAAACATATTTTAAAAATAATTTTACCAAACAAGTTTTTTCATTTTCTCTTTTCCAAAAAAGTTTTTAAAAATAGAATTATCAAACAGCTTTTTTTCTTTTTCTTTCTTGAAAACTGTTTTTTAAAGTAGATTTATAATAGAGTTTTTGAAAACTAAAAACAAAAGCTCAATCAAACAGGCCCAAAATCATCGTTAGTATCCATTTGATACTCATTGTTTCTAGTGTTTGCAATTGTAATGAAAATGATGAATATTCTCAAGAGTCAAATATATTTTTAGTTTCTATATTTTGGTGGACATTTAAAAAAAATATATTTTTTTATTATATTTTTAGTTTCTACGTTTTTGCCGTTTCCAACATTAGTCTCTACTGTGAATTTTTGGTTGATTAGATAGACGGATAATGCCACATAGATGCCACACATACTTATCTAATGCTTACTCTTTGCGCGTTCACATCATTAAATGAGTTTGTGTGACATCTAGTGATATTTTCTGTCCATCCAGTCAACCAACATTTTACAGTATGGATCAATGTTAGAAAACGGGAAAAAATGTAGAGAACGGAAATATAATAAAAAAATGAATAATGCTAGCAACACACTCCAACACACTCTCTTTTATTGGTTGAAATTCACATGGGTCTCATAAAAAAATATGAACTCATATAACTTTTATGGAACCCATATAAATTTTAACCAATAGAAGAGAGTGTGTTAGAGTGTGTTTGTTAAAGAGTGTGTTGCTAGCACTCCTCTAAAAAAATATAAAGACTATTTTTAGAAGTCCACCAAATTATAGAGACTAAAAACATATGTAACCCTATTCTCAATGTCGTTTTTTTACGGGATTCTCAATGTCGTTACGTCGATAAGGCTTTGTTAATTGTAGCAACATAACAGAGAAATAAAAATTGCCCACAAAGAAAGGAAGCAGACAATTCTTTTAGATATTACGGCTTGTTTGGTGTGCATGATATGATAGTGATAAAATATGATATAAAACATAATAAGAATATGATAGAATATACGAATGATAACAGTTATCATATCATGCGTTTGGTGCACACATGATAACAAACATGATAATTATCATATCATGTTTTAAATAGATACTTGTTCATAATAATCCTTTGTAAAATAAGATATATATCATGCTTAAATGACAAAATTATCCTTGTAAAGTAATTATTAATTTTTAAATTATTTTGTAATACTTTGAATTTTATATATAAAAAATATAAATAAATAATCAAATAACTTCATATCATTTTAAATAAAAATCATGAGAAAATAAACAAGTTAAATTTTTTATATGAATCATGATCAAATAAATAACTCAATTATATATGTTAGATAAGCTAAATAAATATATGATAAATCTCATATGTAAATAATAAAACTACAATTGCAAAAGAATTGTATTTAATTTGTTATAAAATTTAAATTAATATCTTTATTTTGCAATTTTTTAATAATTATTTTACTTTAAAATATTGTAATTTTAGTAGAATTTTGATTTTTTAGATTATATAAATTACAAAATTACCCTTATGAGAAAATTGTGTATGTATTTAAAAATTAATTATTTAATTTAATTTAATTTCAAACTATTTTATTATTTATATTTTATTAATTTTCATTTTTTTATTTTAAAATATACTGTATTTTATAGAATAAATCAACAAATTATTTTTTATCCTATCCTACTGGTAACCTAGCTCAAATTCAGGATAAAAATTTTAACTAGAGAGACATGATATGATAAGATTCAGGATTAATTTTTCATATTTTGCTATCTCATCAAACACTAGATTGAGACATGATATGATACAATTATCATATTTGTCTTTTATCCTATACACCAAACGGATCCTTACATGATTTTTCTTCTTTACAGATTAAATTAGATATGTTTGAAAAGAAGAAAAAAATAAAAAGAATATATACATGAACAAATACTAGCCATTAGATCAAATAAAATTAATGAATATAGGATTTGATAGTAGAGTAAGTTTTGAAATTTGGTGTGAATGAATCTTCACTCATAACAAGAATATAAATAAATAAATAAATAAAAATCTTAAAATAGGAAAGTTTTATTTTTTAATTTTATAATTTAAAGAATAGTTGACCGAATATATAAAAAAATAACAACAAAAAAAAAAGGAATTGCATAAGGAAATAAGTGAGCAATTAAGTATTTATATACTTAGTCCAATAAAAATTATATATTATAATAAAAGTACGTTGGTTCAAAAAAAAAAAAGTACGTAATATTCATATAATTAGTCAAAATAAAAGTATTTATATACTTGGTCAAAAGAAAGTATTTATATACTTGAAGGCAAGGTACTATACTCACCAAATAGTATACAATGAAGTTGCTTTTACTACCAATGATGTTCCCTCTAATACTGTTGATTTGTTTGTTTTATGTTGGTAAAGCAATAGATTGTGGTGGCAATCGAATTGCAAATACTATTGTTGTTAACCAACGAGGT
This sequence comes from Trifolium pratense, assembly GCF_020283565.1. Taxonomy (NCBI): domain Eukaryota; kingdom Viridiplantae; phylum Streptophyta; class Magnoliopsida; order Fabales; family Fabaceae; genus Trifolium; species Trifolium pratense. The sequence continues at coordinate 28,254,071 of NC_060062.1, forward strand.
CAAGGAGCATTTCAAACAATTCAAGCAGCCATTGATTCTATAAAGCGCCAAAATAATCAATGGATTTTGCTTCAAATAAATCCTGGCATATATAAGTAAGTTTTTATTACCCATTTAGATTGATTGGTTTTTCTTTTCTTACATTAGGTTAGATTTTATGTCTCATCGTTCTTTTGTATTTTTTCCCTTTATTTTGATCATGTAGTAGATCCATTGCATACATTTGTTTTTTAAAAAAATTGATTTTTTTTTTTAAATTTACAATAAAGAAAATTTAAATATTGTTAACTATTAAATTTATTGTTCTATTTACACACTTGAAACTTGTGTAGGGAAAAAGTTCATATTCCTATTGAAAAGCCATGCATTATTTTAAAAGGATCGGGTAGCAAAACAACCATTATTGCTTACAATGATTCGGCTAATAATGTTGGCACATCTGATAGCGCTACATTCATTTCATCTCCACCTAACGTGATTGTGAGTGGAATTTCATTCAAGGTAAAATGGCAATTAGGTATTCTCTCACTATAAAAAAAATACGCTATTTAGCGGAAGTTTTTAACCCATTTAAAATTTAAATTAAATTTGATTTTATTTTGTTGATGTATTTGGTTTAAAATTTGGACTAAATATATTCGTTTTTGTTGAACAATTTTTGTTTTTTGTCAATTTGTTGACCAATTTTTATTTATATTTTAGGATTGAAGGAATATTAATTTTTTTTTTTGGATCTGCAAAGGCAATTAAGTATTTATATTACAACAAAATAATTACTCTTCAATTGTTTTATAATGCATTAATTAATTCTTTTTTAATTATAGAATACACATGGACCTAACGGACCTGCAGTAGCAGCTAATTTTTATGGTGATAAATCAGCCATATTTGAATGTAGTTTCTTTGGTTACCAAGATACATTGCTCCTATCATCTGGACGCTCTTACTTTAAAAATTGCTTTATTCAAGGTGAAGTGGACTTTATTTTTGGTTCGGGTCAATCTTATTTTGAGGTGATGGTTATTTAATTTTATTTTTTCACACAATATTCATGTGTTTTATTTGACCGATAATATAATTTATATATATATATATATATATATATATATATATATATATATTAAAATATTGTTTTAAAATACAAAATACCGTTTTTTAAAACAAATAGACAAAGTAAATTATTTTTTAATTTTTAAGAAAAAAGAATACACCAACATGTTTAGACAGAGTAAAAAAAGTCAATAAATAATATCATATTTATGCAAAGAAATAGCTATTTAATTAATAATTTTTTGTTATGATAATTATTAATAAGTTATTTTAGAATAACTATAATCATATTATTTTAATTTATCATTGTATCTATTTTCAAATAAATATATAATTCACAAAAAATTTAAAAAATGTTGGATGAATTGGATCCATAAATAAATTGAATCCAATTCATTGCCAATTATATAGTGTAGATTTAATAAATTTTTTGGTGGATGGATCATATGGAGGTAGATTATCAAATTGTCACCCCACAATAAAACATTGTTACACTTGTATATTTTTTTTATATACTAAATAAAATACAGTAATTAAGCATATATTTTTTCATTGATTTTTATTTGTTGCAGAATTGTGTCATTAATGCTGTACAAGGGAAATCCAGACCAATAGGTTTTGTTACAGCACAACTTAGAGAAAAACCAAATGATCCAAACGGATTTGTTTTTAAAGGAGGGTCTATTATTGGAATTGGTCGAGTGAATCTTGGAAGGCCCTGGGCCCCTTACTCAAGAGTCATATTTTTGGAAACATATTTTTCATCCGTGGTAACTCCTGGAGGATGGGATCTTTGGCATGTGAGAAGAGACCAAGAGTAAGTTTTAATAAATATTTTCTATAACATAGAAGAAAAAAAATTAAATTAATGATCTTTGTAGCTTTTGTATATATGCCATTGAAAAAGCGATTGTCAGTCTAATTATATTTATATTGCTAGTTTGCATATGGTCAGATATATAATACAATTTAATATTTTGGTTGTGACATTTTTCTTAATTTTTTTCATTGTAGGCAAAATATCGTCTTTGCAGAAGTTAATTGTAAAGGACCAGGGGCCAATACTAAGAACCGTGTCAACTGGGAAAAAAAGCCAAATGAAATAAACTTAAATGAATATACTTTATCATCTTTTATCAATAATGATGGATGGCTTGCCAATATACCATCAATATAATGTAATTTTTTTTTTGTCAAAAGAAATATATCTATATGTTTACTTTCTGTTGGTCAGTAGTAAAAAGAAGACCTTGAGTTTGAGTGGTCCAAGTTCAAGATTGAATTACCTTTGTAGTACTCTTTGAGTCTTAAGGCATTTCTTATCTTGGATGTAGACATCACCCTCACCCTAAATTTTTTTTATTTATAATCTATATATATAAATTCTAGATAGTTGTCCAATTGACTATCTAAATCCTAATTCACATCACTCACTTAAATCAATGAAAACCTTTCATTTAGCCACATCACCCACTTATATTAATTAATTTAATGAGTGATACTAATTGTTATTATTATTATTACTAGGGGTAAACCCGTGCGTTGCACGGGTTCGATTAAAATATATAACTAAAATAATTTTATAAATGAAAAATAATAATTGTGATAAGTTTAATCACACATAATTAAAACATAATTAATTTAAAATATGAACATGTTTAATATTAGTATATGTATATAAAAAAAAAAGTTGTTTAGAAATATTAGATTTTATTTATTTATATCATAGTTTTGTTTATATTTTAATGTAATAGATCTCTTATAATATTTTATAAATTTGAAGGGATACATCATATTTTATATTAATTGTGTGCTCCTATAAGATCTTAGGTTTTCTTTATATGAATGACAACTTTACAGTCATATGTCACTTTGCTTTTTATTTTTTTATGTCTCCGTTATTGTATTTTCAATAACAGTTGGAGGCATGCGTACATACATACTTTTTTTTATCACGTGATCTCGTTTTTTGAAAATTACGTATCAAATAACGTAACCGGCCGTTTACTCCCTTATATGCAATTTAAGGCACCAAATAGCTTTTCTACTTACTTCTCTTTCGGTCTTTTGAAGTTTCTCCTCACATATTCATTTGGTGAAATTTTATCCCGACTTTATTAGTCCCAATTTTTTTAGTATATTGTTTAGTTTACATTTTTTTTCTTAGTCTTTTTTTGTTTTGGTTTGTTTTTTCTTTTTTATGGTAAAGTTTGTGACCCTACAAATTTATTTTTAGTTTTTGTGTCTCTTATTTAATAATATTTGCTTGAATATTTAGTGTATTTTTGTTATAATATATATAAGGCTAAATTGCAGTTTTGGCCCCCACGTTTTATAATTGTGCGATTTTGGCCCCCCAAGTTTCAAATGAGCGATTTTGGCCCCCCACGTTTGCCCCCTTTTGCATTTCTTGGTCCCCCTGACTATTTTGACCAAAAACCTGCTGACATCGAATACTTTTGACACGTGTCTTAATTGTATTGGCCAACCAAAATTTATTATTTTTTTTTTAAAAAAAAAATTTAAGGAAAGGTCACGTGACTCTTTTTTTGTTGGGGTTAATTATTTATTTTTTAAAAAAAATTTGTAAAAATCAACAATAAAAAGCCTTAATTTTAGCAATCAGATGTTAGAGTTTTCTAACCAAAATTGCGATTTAAGACTACCAACAGAGGCACTAACATCTGATTGTTAAATTAAGACTTTTAATTGTTGTTTTTTACAATTTGTAAAAAAAAAAAAATTAATCCCAACATAAAAAGAGTCACGTGACCTTTCCTTAAATTTTCTTATAATTTTGGTTGGCCAATACAATTAAGACACCTGTCAAAAATATTCCATGTCAGCAGGTTTTTGGTCAAAATAGTCAAGGGGGACCAAGAAATGCAAAAGGGGGCAAACGTGGGGGGCCAAAATCGCTCATTTGAAACTTGGGGGACCAAAATCGCACAATTATGAAACGTGGGGGGCCAAAACTGCAATTTAGCCTATATATAAACCTTAAATACTTTTTGTTGCCAATATATAAGTTTGGATGATGATTTCATATATTTGAATTTAGGTTCAGTTATTTGGCTCAGGTAAAGAAAGTTTATTTTGCATGTCTCCCGAGAGGTCACTTGGTTGAGGAGTTAATCTTCAACCTAGAGGAACTTGGTTCGAGACCCGACACCCGAAAAAGAAAGTTTATTTTAGAAGAATTTAACATCTCATCTTATTATTTGCTTAAAAATGTTATATTATTCTTATAAATATCTCTCTATATTTATTTTGGGCCGTAAATACTCTTAAATCATATTCTCAAAGTCCTACATATATATATATATATTTTTTTTTTTTGATAATCTTTTTTTAAAGCCAAGGCCTGCCCAAGCCAAGAACAGCATGACCATCACCAAGAATAGTTTACCGAGTAGCAACATTGGCACAATTTTCTTGCCACAAGCAAAAGCACGGCAAGCCCATGCATTGCCACGAGAGGGTCACCGAGTCCTACATATATGTTTCAATCATATTTTTCGTTTATTATAAGCAATTGTTAAATAATTATGACTATCTATTTTAACAAAATTAAAAATAGATGATAGTTTTTGTAACTTGAAAGTTGTCCTAAGTTAATATTATTAGTGGTGTGAAATTATAATATTTTTATTATATGCAAAATTTTAAAATTCTAAATTATTATTATTTTGTTGTAGGTATAATTTTTTTTCAAGTAAATGCATGCATGATAGAATTGTAATTTACAATTAAATACGTAAACTGATTGTATATGACATGCAATTAAAACTCAATATGAAAATGAAAGGTCCCATGAATAAAAACTAAACCTTTCAATATTCATTACTTTTAATCATCATTAATTAAATAGAATAAGAAAGGGGAGAAGTTACAAATGAGTATTAGGATTTTTTTTTAGAAGTGTCACATTGTCATAAGTAATGCAAGCTAAATATCATGTCAAAGTCATTATCATTATCACAATTCACACAATGCTTACATAATTTAGTCTGAATATATAAGTTTAAAGTATCCCTGAAATTAGAAGATTTGAACTTCACCACAATGCTTGCATAATTTATCTAACCGTCTATGAATGTAGAGGAAAAACGTGAGTATAAACATATACTCACATTTAGTTATAAAGACTATGGACCCATGTTATAATAGTGGTTATAACATTCTTTTCTTTTTTTAAATGAACTAAAATTTAGAATTGAAAGTGAATTCCTTCAAAACATAGATGAAAATTATAAAAAAAAATGAATCACTTGCACCAAACATATTGATGCTATAAATTTATTATCTAACTATTGGAAAATTCTTCAAACATCATATATCTCAATCCTCTAAATCTTCCACAACTTTCTTGCTCCATAATATTAGTTGACTCTTTATTAGATACAATTTGAGAAAGGAATATATTTTGTCATCTTACATGGAATGAAGCCTCTTAAAAATTTGATAAACATATACTCACATTTAGTTATAAAGACTATGGACCCATGTTATAATAGTGGTTATAACATTCTTTTCTTTTTTTAAATGAACTAAAATTTAGAATTGAAAGTGAATTCCTTCAAAACATAGATGAAAATTATAAAAAAAAATGAATCACTTGCACCAAACATATTGATGCTATAAATTTATTATCTAACTATTGGAAAATTCTTCAAACATCATATATCTCAATCCTCTAAATCTTCCACAACTTTCTTGCTCCATAATATTAGTTGACTCTTTATTAGATACAATTTGAGAAAGGAATATATTTTGTCATCTTACATGGAATGAAGCCTCTTAAAAATTATCATTGGTTCTATGTTCTTGATAACAAAAGAACAACCAATATCAGTAAATAAATGAGAAAAATAAGATTGTTTACTTACAACCATTGTTATGATAAAAAAAAATTAAAGATTTAAATGACAATAATTTGATAAGAGTAATTGAGAATACCGACCTTTTCATCCATTAGCATTCTATCTGCAGTGAAAAATTATTTCTTCCAAGCTACAAATGAAGAACAAAAACTAAACATTAGTACATATGAATATTGTAGGATAACAAAAACTAAACATTAGTATATATAGCACCATGTAGAAATAAACTCAAAGATTGAGTGAAATTGTCAAATGTTAAGATTTAGGAATGAGTAGAAAATGAATGTGAGGTGGTGGTTATAAAGAGTGTGAGAGAGAGTGAAAGTCACTAAACTTTTCTACTTTGTAAGTTATATTTGGAGGAATGTTAAAAGATGCATACAATTATGATGATGCTAAATAATGCATTAGTTTTTTTTTTAAAAAAATTAAATTTAATAAATTAAAAGAGACAATATTAAGATTTTAATAGAGATTAGGAACTATTTTTTAGAGTGCCACATCATCACAATGCTTGCTTATGAGCAACTCAACCTTCCTTTTACTAGTAAAAGATTATTATTATTATTATTATTATTATTTTGAGTTACTATTCATTTTAATTTTTTTTTCATTTTATTATTTCGTGTATTTTATTATTTTTTGTTCAAAATAGTTAATGTTTTTGCTAATAATCAATTTACTACCTATACAAATAATTTTTTGACGTTATGGTATAAAATAATTTTTTGACGTTATGGTATAAAATAACGCATAAGTCACAAAAATGAAAGAAGAAGATCAGAGTCATGATAACTGATAAATACATGTACATGTGATATTATCCTATATAAAAGTTTCTTAAGCTGGAAACAAATAAACATTGATCAGACTTCCATAATCTCGACGATCCGTCCAATCCTTGAATGAGCAACCTGTTACCTATAATCAATAATCATGAGTTCCACTAGTTTACTAACTTTTCTTGCTTTGGTTACAAATTCTCTAATACTCACATGAGTTACATCATGGATAGTTACTGGTATCACTCCTAATTAGATTAGGTTTATTACAAAATCTGATAATCAAACAAAACCCACAACAAGTGTCGACGGAAGAGACAACTATATTTAATTGAATTTATTAAAAATTTGAAAATATTTTTGTTTCAATCAATGATTTTTAATATTATCGTCAAACTCAAGAGCACTTATTAGATCACAAAATAATTATAAGAGTGAAATGTCAAATACCCCACCCCCCTCAAAATTTGGAAATAGGTAAATATCCCGCGAAATTGTAAAACGTCAATTAAATTTCCCCATGCGCCGTTTACTCCATCAATTTTGATGACGTGATATGGTTAACTTCATACGTGGTACCTGCCAATATGGTGCCACATCACATGAGTAATTGATTAGGATACACGTCACAGGGGGTAATTGATTAAAATTTGCAAAAAAACGGGAGCTAATTGCTCTAACTTCAGTCAATTAGCCCCTTGACTTTTCAAATTTTAGTTAATTACCCTTATGTGATGTGTATCCTGATCAATTACCCCCCCTCCCCCGGTATGTGACATGCCACATATACAGTTAACAGCCACGTCATCAAAATAGACGGAGTAAACGGAGCAGGGAGCAATTTGATTGACGTTTTACAATTTTAGGGAGAATTTGCCCATTTCCAAATTTCAATGGGGTATTCGATGAATTTTGAAATTTCAGGAGGGTATTTGGTATTTCACTCTAATTATAATCAATTAAAAATTTAATTAAAGATGTTTATTACCTTTAAAACATCTGTTGGGGAGTCCGAGGAATCTCGGAAGAAACAACGAATCACAAGAAAGGGAGACACCATATCTCCACCCAAAACCTTAAGGTATTAGGTTAATGGGTCATACATTTTATAAATTCAATATAGTCGATGTGGACTTAACTACTCACACTCTAAACATCGGGTCAAATGCTCCATGACCACAAGAGAGGGAGATGCCACATGTCCACCCAAAAGCTTAAGGCATTAGGTTAATGCATGAGTCACCTATCTTATAAATCAAACATTTTTTCCATTCATAGTCGATGTGAGACTTAACCACTCACACTTGAAACCCAACATCGTCAAATTGTGATATAACAAAGTGCTCTTGAGTGATTTAATATGCGAGATATGCACCAAATAAATTCCAATATGGTTCACTCAAAGAAAGACTTAGAAGAAATGGTAGAACAACTAGTAACAAAAGAGAAGTAACGAATAAACGCAAACAATTAACACATGATGCTTGATAACGGAGTTCCCCAAAGTGAGGGTACATCTCGAAAAGTAGAGTCACTTTCGTTTCCATTAGATTGAATGAATGAATTAGGATTTCAGTATTACAAGTGATATTTATAAATAATTATATAATAATAACAAAATAATAAGGAAAAAGCTAATGACCAAAATAATAATTCGGTCTAAATAACAACAACAATACCTTGACAAAAAAAAAAAATCCCCGAACCATACTCAACCCTCTTCTTGATGCATATGTCTTATACTCAATCGAACACATTTCTAACAACCAACTAAAAAGTGAGACAGACTCTTTAGTCATTTTCCCATGCAATTTGCTACATGACAATGCTTAGTGTACTTTGCAAGTACAATATGAAAAGGTATCTCTATTTTTTTTTTTGCATGTTTACAACCTCATGACAACAAGCAACAACTCATCAAACTCGAATGAAGTAGTTTCTCCAATTTGGAGAACGTTCTCCTGAATTGAGATGAGAGAACATGGCAGATTTCTACACAATGGTTGTAAACTCATATTGAGCTGTCAAAAGGACTTTATATCAAGTCACAACCGTCATATAACGACTATGCTTGGAGATCGAGCCTCAAGACAATGTGCTATAACTCACAATGAGCTTTTGGTGAAGAATCTAGTTTAAGAACGTTTGGAGAACATTCTAGTAGATTTGCCGTTTAGTGAGATAACTCACTATGAGATGTTTCGTTGATGCTCATTGGCTATAATCAGGGACGGAACCAGAAAAATTCGTCGAGGGTGGCGGAAATATAACACTTGATAAATAACATCAACCATAACTAACTTCTGCTATTTAATAATTGCATACACATTTGTTTAATGAAAAATAATTATTTGAGTAAATAAAATAATTCAATATAATTATAAGTGTCGTATTGGTGTCGGACACTGGGACACGTCTGATCTAAAGAGTGTCAGTGTTTTGCTTAGATGCTTTGTAGCAAAAAATTATATATTCTATTAAAGACAGTCCTTCACATAAATTGTTTTGAATGGGTAAATCAATAGGACACGTCTAATCTAAAGAGTGTCTATTTTTGCTTAGATTATAACATATAAAAATAAATAACCATAGAAAAAAGATTTACTAAACATTGCACATAATAGATTAGTAGAATATTATAATAGATTAAAGTATAGTCTTTTGAAAAACAGAAAAAGAAAGAAAAAATCAGGAGATTAAGGAAATAAATCTAACTTGTAGTCAACAAAGAGTGTGGTGCTGTAAGTTGGTTACTTATTTATTTACTTTACTAGTTAAATTAAAATAGTTAACAAAATATTATTATTTTATAAGTATATACTAGTAAGTAATTTTATAGAAGATTGAGTGGACCAAAGTAGAGAAGGGTGGCACACTTGCATTTTTTTTTAAAAAAACAGGTGTGGCAATATATATGTTATATAGGATGATATACTATTACTATATATATGAAAGCTGCCCCTTTTCTCCACTACCTAGTTCCATCCCTGGCTATAATTGACCTTAGAACAAACATGCTTGGAGATCAAGTTACATATGGTCATCTATAACTATAAGTAGCAAAGATTAATGCATATGAAGAGCAAGAGTTTAAGCTATAAATTATCCAAAACTTATTTTATCTCACAAGTCATCGAACTTTTCTTTTGCCACTCATACTCCAACTGTCTCTCAAATTTTATCATGATAAAGCTATACTCAAATTTAGGTGTAGGTGTATTTTGGGGGTGGGGGGTGGTGGTGGTTTGCGCGCGAAGGGTGTAAAGGACATTTTAATAAACCTCACGAGATGGCTATAATTTTCCCAATCAATTTTAGTTGAGTTAGTTTTTTATGGGCCGACTACGAATTAGCTTAACATAGATAACAAAGGTTTAAATCAACAATGAATTAATCCAAATAATAAGTGTTTTGATCCCTTAAACATGTAATCAGGAGTTCGATCTCTGGCTCATGCATATGAAGAAAATTCGGTTGGAAGAGGAGAATCCACCTTGTGTGCCTCACAAGTTCCTCGATAGAGATTAATCATCGCTAATGGTGATGAAAACTTCGTACCAATATCATGGTAAAAAAAATAAAAATTAAACCAACAACTTAATATTTTCCATTGTTACCAGTTTTATAGTCATGTTCCATCTAATACAACAATTATATTTGACTTTTAAATTTACTTGTATTTGTTAAAAATATGTGGTACCATTTTTGTTTTTTTTTTTTTTTAAGACTGGTACCATTTTTGTTTAAAATATGTTGCATTTGTTTTGTATTCAACATATATACTACATAAATTTCCATCTCAAGCTTGCACATAAATTTCCATCAACCGCTTGAATCATTCTGATTTTTACATATTTGAGTCATGCATAAGTTTTCAAATTTAATTAATGGTAATGTCTGATCTTGATCGAACAGTTCAAATGCAGTGACTGCATGCAGCCGACTATGTTGAATTCAAATAGGGATGACAATTTGACACATACCCAGGGGGTACCCGCAAAAATTACTTGTGGTAGGGTAAAAACCCGTATTTTGGGTACGGGCACGAGTATGGGTAATTACCCGCAAAAATGAACAGGTATGAGTACCCATCCCGCCCCATACCCGCATAATATATATTTATTTATTTTATTTATATTAGTATATTATAATATATGTAAATCAATTTAAAACAATAAAACTCTACTAAACTATCACATATTTTTAATAAAAATGTTTATTTATAACACAATATAAAAATAATGTGAATATTTAACATAAATATGAACTTTAACATAAATTTAGTAATAATTTTGTTTATAATTTTCATTAGTCAATATTAAAATTTTTAATTTTTTTTTAATTCTATTAAAATTATATGATATTTTATAATTGATCAATTTATTTTTAGTAAAAATGCGGATAACGAGTATGGGTATGGGTACATAGGTACCCATATGGTATGGGGACGGAGACAAAAGTTGTTACCCACGTAGGTATAAGAATGGGTACGTGTATTTTTTCAATCCGCGGATTTGGGGATGAGTACTATAGTATCCTACTCATTGCGATCCCTAGATCCAAATCCAATTAACTTGGGCCTAAACCAAAAAAAAACCTGGGCCCCCATTGTTTTGAAAAGACCAAGTGTTTCAAGAAAGAGAAAATGAAGTAAAAAATGGAACCACATCTGAATGCAGCAGCCTCGTCCATGCTGAGAAGCAGCAGAAACATACCTTGTCTTCATCAACCATTGCTAGTTCTTACTACCAGGATGCTTTCTTCTTCACCACCATCATCTTCTTCTGTAACTTCTTCATCTGAAACAAGACTAGGTTATTCTTCTATAAACCCTAAACCTTCATTCAAGAACCTTTCTCTATTCTCAAACAATCATTCTCTTCAAAGCATGACGACGGTTTCAAATTGTTTATCTCAGTCTGATGCAATACCGGTTTCTGAATCTGATTCAATAGATTCTCTTGTTGTGGTTTCGTTTTATAAGTTTGCGGATTTCCCTGACCATGCTGTTTTGCGTAATCCATTGAAACAACTCTGTCAAGAACTGGTATTTTTTTCCTTTCTCTATCTTCATTTCAGAAATTATGATTGTAGGGTTCATAGTTCATACATTATCATCATTTTTCCAATCTATTAAGATAGCTCCTTTTGTAGTTACTTTCAAAATAGAATACATAGTGATAATTTAGGGTTGACTTGATTGTAGTGTTTGATAAAATTTGTTGTTCAACTAGCTTATAATTATGAGATGACATAAAAAATGTTTAATTAATATTTAATTATTTTGAAGTAAGATGACAGAGGTAAAATTGAGAGAAAAACCGATAAGCTTTAAGCTATAAATTAATTGAATTAGCTTATCAAAATAAGTTATAAGCTATAAATAACTTATAAGCTAGTAAAAATAAGCTATATGCTCGTGAGAAAAAACTGTTACCAAACGGGTATTTTTTTTCTTATGAGCTTATAAACTCGGGATCAAAATTTGGCATTGCCAAACAAAGCCCTATTACATTTCAAAAATTCAGAAACCAGATAGGAGAGAGTAATAGGTAATGGACCGAGTTGAAGATTTACTCTTATTTGTGACAAATACAATATTTTTTGGATTATTTGGCTTTTTCTAATGTAATCTAAGCTATATATATTGCAACACATATATGATTTGTGATGCATCTGAGCATTACATCAATAATTGACTTATTCATCAAATGAGATTACTTATTTTACCTACCAAAGTGATTTGTTCATATGAACTGATAGGTGAGTTGTGTAGATTATAGTATATAGCTATGGTTTAAGTTGTGGTTGTGTTCTGGTCCAATTGTGTAGACTATTATAGTTCATAGCAAGACTTTAAATTACGGCTGTAATTGTGGATATTGTGGCCCCATGCAAGGATTAGGATTCTCTGCATTTGGAAAACCACGCAGTCAAATCAATCACGAGACCAGATACTGTTTGATGAAGATTGAATGGCTCATGTTTCAAGTATACTTTTGAATATGTTCTGTTTTGGTAAAGCACAAAATGAGTCATGTTTCTCCATCAAAAGGTTTTGATCTTGTAACTGCATTGGGTACATGCTTTTTCAAATGCAGGGAATACATATCTCCACTGCTTCCAATGCAGTAGACGATCATGGTCTGACATTGCGACAGTTGGGCTTAAACTGAATTGTTGCTGTATCAATACATGATACAGTTTGCAATTTGAAACCTTGGTCTACGGAGTCTTTGAGAACTGATTTGATCTGCTTGTGATTTCATTATGTGCTATTTTTTGCTTCTCACTGATCTGATATTGCTCAGCGTGTTTCAGGCGGTATCATTCTTGCGCCTGAAGGAATTAATGGAAGCCTATGTGGCACGAGGGAGTCGGTGGAGAAAGTTCTTGCATTTATTCAGAGTGATGATCGTCTGAAAGGTCTAAGACGTATTGAATCTCCTGTCAGTCCTGAGGAGGAGGCCATCCATCAGGAACATCATGGACACAGTGCCAGTTCTCCTCTTGCTGCTGGGGAGGATGTACCTTTCCGATGGGATCATGTGAGAGTCAAGTTGAAGAAAGAGGTAACATTATACAGTTGCCGAAATACTGAACTACTTTGATATATTAAATGTCGATTTTAATTTATGTAGAAATAACTTAATAACTTGACTAGGTTGAGCTTATGGTTTTTGCAGATTGTCACTCTTGGGATGCCTACAGTATCACCTATGGAAAGGGTTGGAAAATATATTAGCCCAAAGGAATGGAATTCTTTGATTAGTGATCCTGATACAGTGAGTAGCTAATTTCCTGTTATGAGGCTCTGCTGTTGTGTGAATAAGCTGCTGGGACTTAATATTTTAAAGTGAATGGCTTATATTGTTTGAATTTCTGAGAGTGTTAAATTTTTGAGATGCATTAAATCTAAGCATAGTAATCTGGTTTTCTACTATAGGCAAATATAAAATGCAGACTTATACCTTAGGTTTTCTAGCTAAAAATGGGAGAAACTCTCTTATAAACTGTAATATTGACTAAAAGAAATCAAGTGAATTTTTTTTTTTTTTTTTTAATTTTATTTTTGTATTCCTGGTTTTATATTCCTCATTTATTTTGTAAAATATGCCGTAGTTTTTAGAATATAAGTTGTAATTCATAGTGTTGTAAAATAGCTGTGCTATATTCCTAGAGCGTAGCAGAATTTTAACAAACCATTATTGTTTTGTGATACACGATTTAATGTGTTCAAAATAGTGGTTATAGCACTATAGTGTAGCTGAATTTAAACAAACCACTGTTTTTCTGCAATCCACAATTGACAACAATGGTAATTTATGATTATCACTGCAATTTGTAAGGATTGCAAATTTTGATATCACGTGTGGTTGAATAGAAGTTTGGTTAATTCATATCAGCGTGCATGTGATGGAGAAGGAGAAATAGAGTAGATATTTTGAAATGAGCTATGCTAAATGGTACGAAGGATGATTTAACGAAAGGCAAGAAATGTTAATCTGTAATGTTATAATTGGTGGTCAAATAATCAGTTTCGGTTTTTATGGAAATCAGGGGGGTGTGGGTGCTAAAGTCATGAACTTCTTTATTTTCGTTTTTTTATTCTTCCGTACAAACTAGTATTTTCCAAATTATAGCTAATTGTATATATCAGAAATACAAAATTTTCATTGCGATTGACATCTTCATATGCAGGTGGTAATTGATGTGCGGAATAACTATGAAACGAGAATAGGAAAGTTTAAAGGAGCAGTTGATCCATGTACAACGTCATTTCGTGAATTCCCATCTTGGGTGGAGGAACGTTTCGAGCTTACCAGAACAGATGCTGAGCATCCAAAAGTTGATGTAAACCAGTCAGACCAAAGTGCTGAAAAAGAAACAGAGAATCCGAAACAACATTTGCCACGGGTTGCAATGTATTGCACTGGGGGTATTCGATGTGAGAAAGCTTCAAGTTTACTTCTCAGCAAAGGTTTTAAAGAGGTATTTAAATGTACCTTTAGATTTTATTTTGGTTTGGATGAAGAAAATTCATTTGGCTATCTTTAATAAGTCTGGTTTGGAACTTGATGCCAATGGTATGACCTATTTTTCACACAGGAAATAGAAGAATCTTGTTAGTTTGATTTGGTTTATAAGTATTGTCAAATGTGTTTGGAATTTGGATTATACTATCAAAATATTGATATCAAAAATATAAAAAAATATAGAATGTTTTGATTTCTAAGGAATGGGTTTTTCGTAGTTTCCATTCAAATAAAAAAAAACACTGTTGAAACTATAACTATGTAGTTTTGACTTCAATCCAGTAATGAAATAACGAAAAAGCACATTTTTTTGTAGTTATAGTAAATTCCAGAAAAATTTGGGATCATGTTATCCAATCGAGATTTAAACTGTGAGTCAGAAGATACATTACCATAAAATATGACATTTTCTTTTAAATATAAACAAGTGACATAGCAACATTATAAACTGATATATCATAAACTATAATTTTGTCCTGTGGTGCTATTTAATCAAAGTATCTGCCTTCGTAAATACAGACTGTTTTTATTTGATAAGCAATAGTAATGCATCTATTTGTAAGAACAATTTTGCTAGATTTTTGGTTACATATTTTTTACTGGCATACAGAATGATTTTTCATATATCCTTTTGAAAATTTCCTAGGTTTATCACCTGGAAGGTGGAATTCTGAAATATCTTGAGGAGGTTCCAGAGAGACAAAGTCTCTGGGAAGGAGAGTGCTTTGTTTTCGACAAGCGAGTCTCTGTCGAGCATGGTTTGGCAACAGGAAATTTCAAGCTTTGCTACGGTTGTAAGCAGCCTGTGAGTGATGCAGACATGGAATCCCCAGAATATGAATATGGAGTCTCCTGTCCTTACTGTTTTGCACAGAAATCAGAAGAAGAGAAGGAGAGGGCTCGAGCTCGACAAAAACAATTTGAGAGATGGGGGATCATAGGTGGTCCTGATAAGGGCCGTCGGCCGACACAGGAGTCAGACGGTGCTAGCAGCAATCAAAATCAACTTTCAAAGTCTGTTTAACATTTTTCTTTTCTGTTTTTAACAAGTGTTTGAGCTTCTCTTACTCTTGGACACCTTATATTTGGGGTCTTAGCCCCTTTTTGATATTTTCCATGTAACTCAAATTATAGTAACTTTGCTTGATACTAAACACTTTTTGCATTGCTATTATGAACATGGAGTGAAATGAAATCTCATGTGCAGCTCACTAAAGTGTACTTTAGTTGATTCCATTATATGTAAAGTTCCATGTGTACTTTTTGTGAAACAAAGCTAACTAGAAATATGAAATATCATGCATTGGTAAACAGATGAATATATGGGGGTGAAATTTGAATGTATTGAATGACAATTGGCACCAAAAGGTGAACTGAGTTTAAACTTTAAATATTTGTGGTGAATGTTTGAATTTTTCTTGGTAATTAATTAGGACAAAGCATATGACATATGACAAAGATTTTGTTATGACATATGCTTGATCAAATATATTGTTTTCAACAAAATAAACGGAACCTAATTCTTCATCAAAGTCCTTAGTTGCCAGTTCCTTAAGTTAATCAGTTTTCCTATCGATATAGTCAGAGCTTCTTATCAAAACGTTCAAAAGTTTGTCATGTTTCTAGATGCATATTTGAAAGAGACACTCAACAAAATGTACACCTTATAATTAGTTTTTCAATCTTTGAAGTAACAAAAGATACAAGATACACAAAAGAGGGGTATAGACTTTAGAGTTTACAAATACAAATTGGTCACCATTTGCTCGTTTCATATACAAAAATGAAATAGTCAAAATCATACTAAAGTCACTTCATTCAAACATTTTTATTGAATTCTTTGGGATCACATTCAAAGGATTAAAATAGATCTACACTGTCTAATCTGATTCGCGGATCAATTCTAGCATCAAATTATTGATCACATATGCGGGAATTACTTCATCACATACACATTTAATGTGTGGAATCCGAATCTGTTTCCTTGAGAGCTTGAAATACTCTAGAACTTTTATCAAATATCTTAGCCCTTCTATTGTAATCATTAGGTTCTTTCCCAACGTCATCACCCATTATAGCTTCCTTTTCCAAATACTCCAATAACTCCACAACATCTTCCCTTTCTCCACATTTTTCTCTAAACTTTGTCATTCCACTTTTACCCTTTTCCTCATCAATCTCATCTTCAAGTTCTATCTTCAACTCATTGCCCAAACCCCAACTAGCACATCCCACTACAAATCCATTTTTACCCTTTTGTCCTTGAACATTATTCACCTTTGCCAACAATGGTTTTAATGTCACATTACTAGGAAAAATATTACTATGAAATGGTATAAGAGGATGGTTACAATTTATCAAAGATTGAGAAAAGGAGATATTGGCAACAAAAGAAGGCCCTTTCATTTTTGGATACTATACTTGTATGCATAAAATGTGGATTTATGAATATGGATACCTACATATGATATTTAATATTTATAAGCTTATGTATGCGTATGAATAAAATTATAAGTGCACGTGTCAATGCAATGGTCAAAAGTAGTATACACGTGACATCTTTTATAGGACGGTGACAGATTGTTCGAGATTATTTGAGGTTGTCCTCCTCCACACGGCAAAAGAGTGATGGTAATGGCACACAATTCTAGTTTTTGCAAAAACCGTGTAAAAATTGGTTTCTAGTCTCTTTTGTCCTTTGTATAATTGATTTATTACCGATGTAATTTATTTTATAAGATAGATATATAGATTATTTAATAAATTTTAAAGTTAAATATCTTTTTACTGTTATAAAATGATGATTTAGTCATTTTTTTTAATTGAATTTTTAGTCCTAAAAAATTGTGATGCATTTAGTTTTGGTCCCTCCAACTCCGAGAGGTGAGAATCCTCCTCGACAAAACATAGGTCTTATCCTCCACGCTCCCCACGAAGGAACCATTGCTCTCTTCCAAACATTACCACTGTCAGTTCCTACGAAGTGACGAAGAAAAGCATTATAGTTTTTGAAGAAGATATAAAAAAATTAATTTTTTATTGTTTAATTTATTGATGACATTATCAACCTAATTTTGTGTTGTTGTTTATGTGTATGTGTTGGACATAAATTTGGTATTTATCAATTAAATATAATTGGTGGGTCCAATATTTATTTGGAGGTTATATTGTCAAAATAAAACTTTCAAAGTTGGTGTCGAGAGCTAACTATGTCGAAGCCAAGGAGCGTTTCGAGAGCTATGGAAGACGCGTCCAGTTTTGGTTTTGCCAGGAGGCTATCGAAAGCGTGAAATCGAATCGAGAGATAGTTGGGCCAAGCCCAAAAAAGAAACAACGAACGGCCCAAGAGGCATTGGCGCGCGCTGAAGGAATGGAAAATGAAAGTGGAGAACGTGGTCGACGTGGCAGATCGAAGAGCGTCCAGATGATCAAGAAGCAGTTACCACTTTGTAGTAGTACTTATAGTAGTTTTTCATTCAGAACAAAGGTCACAAAATTTTATACAAACACTCTCTCTAAAATTCTAAGTACTCAGCGATCGAACGAAAGGAATTCAGAGGAGAAATGTATGTTTTGTGAACCATCTTTATTTGTAATTGCTTTTCATTCAATGCAATTTGCTTTCCAGTATTTCTCTTAAGTTTAATTCCGAATACTTGCTCGAGAAACTGCTATTTCGAGGCGATTCGAATTAGTTTCTCTTGTACTTTGAAAACATTTTAATTTCTAAGCGTTTGTTTCCTTGTTAAAACGAACACTCAAACAGTTTTCTTAAAACGAATAAAACACAAAATTGTCCTGAGATTTACTAGTTGATCTCGCGAGTTTAAATACTTAAACTAGCGGTTGTTTACCGAATTCCCACGTAAACAAATTGGCACGCCCAGTGGGACAGGTTTTGTGTTTGTTCAAACTGTGTTCTTTTTATATCGTGGAATGAAAAACTTGTTACTTGCATATAACTGATGATAAGTTAGGTTATGGTTAAAACTACTCAAAGATCTAATCCTAGTAAAAATCAAAGTTCTAGTGCGATGAGTAGCGAAGCAAGTTCGAGTGGTGGAGTCGATCCACCTCCACAGAGTTTGGTAACATCTGAGTTGGTAAATGTTCCAATATTCTCCAGTCCAACCATTTCGACTGTACATGATGTTATTCCAACTTTGCCAATACCGACTATGGCGATTCCGTCCATGACTGCTGGTCTTGGACGTTCGAAACCACCATCAGGTCAGGGTTTTATGTATGGGCCTCCCCCTACCCTTGGCTTAGGGATGCCAGTTTTCGAATCTGATAGGTATACTTCGTCAAGGGTGACTCCCACACCCTTAACGACTGCGTCCGTGTTGTCTTTGAGGCAGCAAATGGACGAGAGCAACCATGAAATGGTTAATCTCTTAACACAACAAATTGGTACTGTGTTTAATCCATTAATTCAGAATACCAACGAGAGTTATCAAATGTTGGCGTTTCAAATGAGTCGAATTGCAGATTTTTTTGGGACACCCCCACCACCTCCTAGAGTAAATCCTGTTACTCCACAAGTGATATTACCTGCAATGTCTTCGACTCCAGTGCAGCAAAGGCCAACTTATGTGGCCAATGAAACAGTTCCTAACCCAACACCTACGCCAGTTGTACAAGAGGAAACCCATTATCCTCACGAGGTTAATCAAATACCTCAAGTAGTAAATCAAAATCCTCCTGTTGTCAACCCAAATCCACAAGTGGTTCATCAGAACCCCCCAGTGGTAATGGTTAGGAGGAACCAGGATCCTGATGAGGTAGTGCGAGAGGTGCAGAACAATAACTTGCTTGGCCAACACAATTTGGCTAACATGGTCGAAACGATTTTGGCCCAAAACGGCCTAAACACGGGTTGTCGAAGGCCAAATTTTGTCTCTGCCTTCAATGAATACGTGTTGCAAACAGAGTTACCAAGGGGTTGGAAAGTCCCAAAATACACTAAGTTTGCTGGAGACACTAATGAGTCAACCGTAGAACATATTGCTAGGTATTTAGCTGAATCTGGGAACTTGGCGAATAATGAAAATTTGCGAATGAAGTATTTTCCTAACTCGCTTACCAAGAATGTATTTACTTGGTTTACAACTTTGCCTCCCAATTCGATCCATAGTTGGGCCCAATTGGAAAGAACTTTCCATGAGCAATTTTATATGGGCCAAACCAAGATAAGCTTGAAAGAGTTAGCCAGTGTAAAAAGAAAAAACCAAGAGTCAATTGATGACTATTTAAATAGGTTTCGTTTGTTGAAGTCCAGGTGCTTTACTCAGGTGCCTGAACACGAGCTAGTGGAAATGGCTGCTGGTGGTTTAGACTATTCGATTCGAAAGAAATTGGATACCCAATACCTTCGAGACATGTCACAGTTGGCTGACAGGGTGAGACAAATCGAAAGGTTAAAAGCTGAAAAAGCTAGAAATTCTAAGTTTCAGAAAAAGAAAGAAATAGGTTTTGTTGACTCCTATGATAATGAAATTGATTATGAAATTAGTGATGAATACTTAGATTTAGATGATAGTGATATTAATGTGGCTGAATTAAAGCCTGGGCCTCCTTACACTTGCAAGTTGTTGAGGCCGTCGAATGGAAAAAATCCAGTCGAACCAAAAAATGATAAGTTTGTTACGAAGACCTATACCTTCGACATTACTAAATGTGATGAAATTTTTGATTTATTGGTGACTGACGGCCAAATTATTGTGCCAAAAGATATGAAAATACCACCAATAGAACAAAGAAAGAAAAGAGGATATTGTAAGTTTCATAATTATTTGGGACATAAAACTTATCAATGTGTTGTTTTCAGGGATTTGGTGCAAAAAGCGCTGAATGAAGGAAGGCTGAAGTATGCTGATAAGGCAAAGCCTCCAATGAAGGTAGATTCAGACCCTTTACCACCTGCTGATGCTACCTATGTCGAAGTCTATGACTGCAACATGGTTGAAGTGATAGATGCTGCTGCTCCAGTCAAGGCTGTGCCTGAAGAGGAGTATGAAAAGAGGGTGCGTGAAGTGTATCCCAATGCTGAGGAAGAACTAGTGGACTTCCTGAATAGGTGCAAGCTGAAGAATGCTGAAGTAATGCTTTGCCCTAGATGCAGTGCTGTGTACGACAAAGAGGCCACTGCAGGCCTTCAAAATGTTGTACCTTATGCTGAAAACAAGAGAAAATGGCCAAAAGCTAGGCCAAACCAAAAAGCTTGGCCTTACAAAGGGGCCAATTGGGGAAAGCCCATTACCAAAGGCCTTTCGATCCAGCAAAGGCTAGGTCCCCAAAACACTTTCAAACCATCTGGGAGAGCACCTGTTAATCAATGGGTGAGTGGACAGTACGTCACCTTCAATCGAAGGATGATGGAAAATGGGAGCTCTAGCAATGTCAACGTGAACATTGTAGCCGAACCTAAGGGTTCAAAAGTGGTAGCTGGAAAGGAAACAGTGAATGATGCCACAGAAGTCAACAAATACTCTTATAGGAACAACTATAAGGGAAAAAATCCTATGACCCGTACTCAGTGGCGAAGGTTTCAGAGGAAGCAAAAGTTGACAGCAAAAGAGGCGGAGCCTGGGGGCAAGGTTGTTGCGACCCAGAAAGCTGAAAAGGTTGAAATGGCCAAGAGGCCAGTGAAAGAGAGGCTTTCCATAGTATTGGAAGAGCCAACAGCTGAAAATGCCCAAGGAAGGGCAGAAGGTGAGGATGACATGGAGGATGATGATCTCCTGGATGAGGGGTCTGATTTCGACGTCATGGTCAATGTGGTGTCCATTCTGCCACTAGAATATGATGTGCCTACTGAAGTCAATGAGTTGGAAGAGGACTTCGAGGCCCTTAATTTGGCGGATCATAAGCCAATGTGTTACTATGTTATGCAAAATGGTTGTGTCGAAGAGCAAAAAGCTGTCTTCGAAAAGCCAGACCTGGGAATGCAGAACCACTTGAAGGCTTTGTTCATTAGGGCAAAAGTCAATAATGTGGGAATCAATAAAGTCTTAGTGGATGGAGGAGCGGTGGTAAATATCATGCCTCACTTCATGTTGAAGAAATTAGGTCTTTATGACACAGACCTTCATTCCCACAATGTGGTGCTGGCCAACTATGAAGGAAAAACTGGCCATTCCCTAGGGGCAGTGCAATTGGAAGTATGTGTTGGTAGCACAGTTCGAAAGACCTTGTTTATGGTCATAGCTGCCAAACCTAATTACAATCTGTTATTAGGCAGAGAATGGATACATGGTGTTGGGGCTGTTCCTTCAACCATGCACCAAAGATTAATCATTTGGAGAGAAGATGGTTTAGTCGAGAATGTGGAAGCAGATCAAAGTGCATATGTTTCAGAGACAGGCACTGTGACTTTACAGAACTTCGACAAAAACCTGGCTTTAATTGCTCCTTGTGGTGAGCAAGATGCTGCCTTCGATCCAAATGAAGTGGTGTCAAAAAATGTATACCACTCAGTTAAGTTGCATCCAACCCATGGCTTTTGTTGGGAAAGGGAAGACATAGAGAAACCCTTGTGTGAGGATGCACACCCACCAGTGTCTGGATGGGTCAACCATGATGAGTTTGATGATTGAGTCCCCAGCATGGGATCGAATTACGGCTTACGCAGCCGAAAATAGAATCAAAATGGCTCTTGAGGCCATTAATGTTCAAGAAGAGATGGCTGTCGAAGCCAGTGGTGACTTAAGAGACGAACTGGCCTTGGAGGCTAGTGAAGTAAATGATGAGGAAAAGCAAAGGTTAGATTGTATCTATGATGATGAGCCTTTGGGTTTTGAAAAAGATCCACATAGTTCGATTCAAAGAATGCAAGCCCAAGATCCTTTGCAGGAAGTTGATATTGGAGATGGCTCTGTTAAAAGGCCAACTTATATTAGTGCCAATATTGATCCAGCCCTAAAAGAAAGAATGGTCGAGTTGCTTAAGAAATACCGAGACTGTTTTGCATGGGATTATAACGAAATGCCTGGGCTAAGCAGGAATCTCGTGGAGCATAGGCTACCCCTTCGACCAGACAAGAAACCTGTAAAGCAGCTTCCAAGGAGGTTTGCACCGGAAATCATGACAAAGATCAAAGCAGAAATCGAAAGGTTGCTCAAGTGCAAGTTCATTCGAACAACCAGGTATGTGGAATGGTTAGCTAATATTGTTCCTGTTATTAAGAAAAATGGATCACTTAGGGTTTGTATAGACTTTAGGGATTTGAATAATGCTACACCTAAAGATGAATATTCCATGCCTGTAGCCGAAATGCTAGTTGACTCAGAAGCAGGACATGAATATTTAAGCATGTTAGATGGCTATTCAGGTTATAATCAAATCTTTATTGATGAAGATGATGTGCCAAAGACCGCATTTCGTTGCCCTGGTGCTTTAGGCACCTATGAGTGGGTGGTGATGCCCTTTGGATTGAAAAATGCTGGAGCAATATACCAAAGAGCCATGAACTTGATTTTTCATGATTTTATCGAAATATTCATGCAGGTTTATATTGATGATATTGTTGTGAAATCCTCCTCCCAGGATGAACATATCGAACATCTTAAAAAATCGTTCGAAAGAATGAGAAAATGTGGATTAAAGATGAATCCACTAAAATGTGCTTTTTGTGTACATGCAGGAGATTTCCTTGGCTTTGTTGTGCATAAAAAGGGCATAGAAATTAACCAAAACAAGACAAAGGCTATCATGGAGACAAAACCTCCAGGAACGAAGAAACAGCTTCAATCCTTGCTAGGAAAGATCAATTTCTTGAGAAGGTTTATATCAAACCTAAGTGGCAAAGCTCAACCTTTTTCTCCACTGCTGAGGCTCAAGAAAGGTGATGTATTTGAATGGGGAATGGAACAACAAAAGGCATTTGATGATATCAAGGCATATTTGTCGAAGCCTCCAACCTTAATGCCTCTTATTCGAAACAAAGCAATGAAGTTGTATATTGCAGCATCAGATTCAACTATTGGAAGCATGCTCGCACAAGAGGATGAAAATGGCGTAGAAAAGGCTATCTATTATCTAAGTAGAATCTTAAATGATGCTGAAACTAGATATAGTTCAATCGAAAAACTTTGTCTATGTTTGTATTTCTCTTGTACCAAACTTAAGCAATATATCAAACCAGTTCATGTTTATGTTTACTCTCATTTTGATATCATTAAGCATATGTTGTTAAAACCAATCTTGCATAGTCGAATTGGGAAGTGGGCTTTAGCTTTAACTGAATATTCATTGACTTACCAGCCTCTGAGGGCTGTAAAAGGTCAAATAGTGGCTGACTTTCTTGTTGATCATTCAGTAGTTGAAATTCCAATAACATATGTGGAACCTGAGCCTTGGATGCTATACTTTGATGGCTCGAAGCACAAACATGGTACAAGAATTGGAATCTTAATCATTTCTCCTTTAAAGATTCCAACAAAGTTTAAGTACAAGATTAATGGAACATGCTCTAATAATGAAGCCGAGTACGAGGCTTTAATTGCAGGTCTAAAGATTCTTTTAGACTTGGGGGCAAAACATGTTAAAATCAGAGGAGACTCTGAGTTAGTAATAAAATAATTGACAAAGGAATACAAATGCATTCAAGAACATTTGATGAAGTACTTTGTTATTGCATTCTCGTTACTAAAACGATTCGATTCATGTGACATTCAACATGTGCCTCGGATCGAAAACCAAGAAGCAAATGATTTAGCTCAAATTGCTTCTGGCTATAAGGTAACAGGGAAAAGATTAGATGAGTTAGTTGAAATTAAAGAAAAGCTAATCTCATGTGAAGTAACACCCCATCAGCTGGGGGCAAATGAACCAAGTGTCGAAATGGAGTCAGAAGTGGCAGATGTACACTGTGACGAAGTGATGCCTGAGGTCTTCGTGATCGACAATTTGGCTGACAATGATTGGAGGCAACCCATTGTTAAATACATAGAAAATCCAACAGGTACAGTCGATAGAAAGGTTAAGTATAGAGCCTTGAGTTACACAATCATGGGAAATGAGCTATTTAAGAAAACACCTGAAGGAGTTTTGTTAAAATGCCTCAACGAAAATGAGGCGTATGTAGCGATTTCAAATGCCCATAGTGGGGCCTGTGGCGCCCATCAAGCAGGCCACAAAATGAAATGGCTTTTGTTTCGACAAGGTTTGTATTGGCCTTCCATGCTTAAGGATTGCATAGAATATGCGAAAGGTTGTCAAGAGTGTCAAAAACACGCAGGAATACAACATGTCCCAGCCAGCGAGTTGCATTCGATTATCAAACCTTGGCCTTTTAGAGGCTGGGCTTTAGATTTAATTGGTGAAATTAGGCCTGCGTCATCAAAGAACCAACGTTATATATTAGTTGGGATCGATTATTTTACCAAATGGATAGAGGCTGTCGCCCTAACAAACGTGGATCAGGAAACGGTGATCAATTTTATCCAAGACCATATCATTTATAGGTTTGGGCTTCCTGAGACGATTACTACAGACCAAGGAACAGTGTTCGTTGGTCGAAAGATGCAAGACTTTGCTGAACAATCAGGTTTTAAACTAACGACTTCGACGCCTTATTACGCTCGAGCAAATGGCCAAGTTGAAGCGGCCAACAAGGTTATAATTAGTTTAATTAAGAAACATGTTGCTCAAAAACCAAAGAATTGGCATAAGACCCTGGACCAAGTCCTATGGGCATGCAGGAATTCTCCTAAGGAGTCAACAGGTTCGACACCTTTTCGACTAACGTATGGTCATGATGCTGTGTTACCTGTTGAAATAATGATGCAGTCAATTCGAGTGCAAAGGTAATGGGAACTACCTCCTGATCATTATGGGAATTTAATGTTAGATGAATTAACAGACGTGGATGAAGAGAGGTTGCATGCGTTAGATGCTTTGATTCGACAAAAAGAACGAATTGCTAAAGCGTATAATAAAAGGGTTAAATCCAAACTCTTTGACGCAGGAGATTTAGTTTGGAAAGTTATCCTTCCCATGGACAGACGAGATCGAGTCTTTGGGAAATGGTCACCTAATTGGGAAGGGCCATTTAGGATTTCCCAAGTATTGTCAAATGGAGCTTATGAGATTGAGGAGTTAACTCCTGAGAAACGTTCAGCCAACATGAATGGCAAGTATTTAAAGAAGTACAAGCCAATGTTGCAAGAAATAAGCATAAAAAATGAATAACGAAAGAATAAAAATTCGCGAAATGGTAAAATGAAATGCCAAGAATCAATTTTTATTCATAAAAATATCAACAATACAACCAATCATTCAAGAATATTCAAGAAAGTACAAGAATTGGTTGAATGTTGAAGGGTAACCATCTAAGGTTTACCCTGAACCTGAACCCCTTCATCCTTTGAATCAGAATTGGAGAGTTCTGAGATCTGAGAGTCTTCATCCTCAGAAGAAGGAGTCGGAGTTCCTGGGTATTCTTCGTCAGGCTCTAGGGTGCTGAGGAATTCAAGGTAATCTTCATCTTCATCATTTGAGCCGGAGCTTGAAGATTCAGAAGAGAGAATGATGGTTTCCACTACCTTGGTTGTCGCCGGCCTAGGGCGAAGGATTCTAGTGCGTGGAGGTTTGGAAGCTGGAATCTTGATTCGTCCCCTTCCAAGAGGACGTAGTGTGTTTGAGCCCGGGGTGGAAGAAGAGGGATTTTTCTTGTTATCCATCCTTTAAGAGATGTTGATGCATTAATCTGTGTAAAGTGATAAGCAAAAGAATTGCAAGGCGTGAGTATTTATAGAAAGATTTAACACGCGTTAATGGTTAGGCAGTTACCACCAACCACGGTCAGTTTGCATAGGGAAATGCCATGGCATTAATGCCCAAAGCCGTGTAGTTAATTATGTTGACTGCTTTGGAAACATGTTTGCTTCATTCCTTACAAAATGCCATTAATAATGCTTGGGACAATGACCCAAAAAAGAGGAAAGCAAACAATAACAAAGGAGTAAAATACTCAGCCGATATATGAACATGCAGCATTAAAAGCCAAAAAAGGGCATACATTCAAAAGGCATGCACGAAATTGGTCGACAGTCGCTAGTGTTAAAAGATTCACGATTACAACATCCAAAAGAGAACAAAAACTTAAGACAAAAAAGAAAATTTATAAAGTCAAGGTTGTTGTTGAGATGTTGAAGGAGGCTTTCGATTGGCTGCTTGGAATTGGTAATACTGAGTTCGAATAGACACCAGTTTACGCTGTAGCATTTCTTCATCACTAGCAAGGTGCTCAACCCGCTTCTGGACAGCTAGACCATCACTGTAATGTTGGATGCCTTCACGTGCCAGCTCATCAAGCTTGACCTTTTGTGCTTCGATAGCTACCGCAGCTAGTTTTTCCATCTTAGCCTCTTCCTGTCGAACCTTCTCTTTCAACGCTTCAATTTCAGATTGCCACTGGGCAATATTGTTCTCACAAGCCACAAGTTGCTCGAGAGCTTCATCAGAGGCAGCTTTGATAGTGGTGACTTCTGCATTGCAATTGTTAGCTTGCTCGAAATGGTGTTGTTGTGTTGCAAGCAGAGATGTCAGAAGGCTGCTAGTCCTGGTTAGGAGTTGAGATTGACTAACGAACTGTTCTAAAAAGGTTTCAGCCTGAGTCACTAGAAGGAACATCGCTTCGTTAGTCCTTGGGTTCTGCAGCTTGCGGAAAAGGGCTTTGATATTGTGGTATATAGAAGAATCATGTTCAAGCAGGCCCAGCATATCCCCATTAAGGATCTCTCGCCTAAATCTGATTTCGTGCTCAAACTGTTCTTGCGCAAGTGCATCTTCCTTATCCTCCGTGTTCCCAACAGCAGAGCTAGAGGCGCCATGACTTGATAAAAGCTTGTTGAGTGCATCTACTGGGGTTAAATCTTTTAGCTCTTTGGCAAGTTCAGCTAGTAAGACAACCGTAGGAGGTGGTTTCGACACAGAGGTTCCCTCTTCACCAAGTGAATCACCAATGTAGGAGTTCCCATCATCAGAGTCGAAAGTGTCAGCACTGGTTGAACTGGACTCATGGTTTGACCCACTTGGTTGTGGTTGATTAGTAGTGGAGTGTTCCCCATCAACGGTTGGCTTCTGTCCATTGGAAAGGTTGGCAGCAGGGTCAGCTTGAAAATTGGTTGGAGGATCATTATCAGCTAATACTTGGGCAGGGTTCGTCAAAGGATTTTGTTGCGGTAAGCCTTGATCAAGTTGTTCCTCTTCATTGTTAGGCTTAAGAGTATTATCTGCGAAAACGTGGTGAGGCGAGCCAGGAGCTTTGGGTGGTGATGAGGTTTCAGTAAGGATGGCCGTTTCGACAGGCTGAGGAGATGAAGATTTTTCTGCCACACCTTCAGGATGCGTACCACTTGGTCCTTCGACCACCCCTTCAGCCGCTTTGCTAGGAGCAGGCTCATCTTGAGGAATAACTTGAGCAGAATTTTGTGGCTGAAATAAATGAAACCATGAAAGAATAAGTAACACAATCAAGAGCTGAAGAAGTAATAAGAAGTGAGAATGGCCTACTTGGGTTTGAGGGGGAACAGAAGCTTCAGGTTGTGAAGTTGTTTCTTTTGCAGTAGCAGAAGCCTCGACAACAGTAGCGGCAGCAGGAGACTTTCGGTGCTTCTTTTTCTTCTTCTTCTTCCTCTCTAATTGCTCTAAAGGAGGGTCCTCAGGTGATGCCAGAGTATTAGGTTGTGCCTCAATCTCAGAGGATTTTTGCTCAGGAGTACCTTCTTGGTGGAGTTGGTGTTCTTTCTTCTTCTTTTTCTTTTTCTTCTTCTCATCGGTACTGGGTTCAGCATTATGAGGGAGATCTTGAGTAGTGGCAGTGTTAGCCTGCTCAGGGATGGTCGAAAGAACAGGAATATCCTACAGGCCACAGTTCAGTAAGTTCACATTCAAGACAAAAGAAAAGGAAGTCTTTGGTTAAATGGATACCTTATCCGGAGCACTCGAACAAGTGGCTGGAATAGGTCTTTGTTTTTTCGAAGCAGAAGGAGTTTCAGTCGAGTGAGACCTTTTGTGCGAAGTAATCTGGAAAGGACGTATCAAAGTTAGTATGGAAATCCTGCAAAAGTGTGAGAAGCCACAAAAGGTAAATGCTTGCCTTCAATTCAACCTTTGGTGGTGGAGGAAGAGGTTTGCTAGAATTGCTAGAACCTGCCTTCGATTTACTCCCTGTATTGGAAAAGTGCGCATAAGAGAAAAGCACGCAAGGTAAAAAATTAGGCAAATAAAAGTAGAACCAAAAAAGTACCTCTGGCGTTCAGTTTTGACTTAATCTTGTTCAGAATAGATGAGTCAAACCCATTAGAGATAGCAGTAAGCAAGACAGTCTTATTAACCAGGCGTCCTTCGTAGTGTCGAGACCACCAGTTAAAGAATTCCCTAGTGCAGGCATGGGAAGGAGCGAAGTCGAATGGGGTAAGCTCATAAGAAGGCTGATTGAAATGGTTCAAGAACGAATGGAACTGTGGTTCCGTCATGCCATGCTTGCCCAAACAAACCTCCATCTCTTCCAAATATATGCTCTTAGGGAGTATTTGAGTTAAGCCAAATTGGCGAGACACCAAGTTTGGGAAGTAGCCAACTAACCCAAAATCTCCAGAAGTCAAGCCGATTCGACAAGACAAGACCGTAGGCATTAAATAAGCATTCCAAATGCTGTTGGTTACCATCGCAAATTCGGGTGGAGAAGGAAATGTGTGAGTAAACCACGGAGGACCAAGTGGCCTATCCACAAAAGGAGCAAAGCTAGGCTTGAATTTCTTCAGGCTGAGAAAAGCATTGAAGTATTGCTGGAAAGCCACATCATAACTAAGGCCTCTTTCCCTAGGAACCATCCTTGCCAGCCTTGTGCCTTCGATTTGGCGCGTTCTCGATTCCTCATAGTATGGCTCAGGCAAGAAAAGGTCAAGCTCAGCATGAAAGGTGGCAGTTAGCCATAATTGCAGCAACCAAAAAGGGCCAGCACCTAAAAAGGTAGATCCATCGCCTGTTCTCTTAAGGTGTTCACAAGCATCCCTCATGGATTCATAAAGACATCCAAGAACAAGTCGAGCAAAATTGAACTGCTGACATTCATGTAGTTGAATAGCCATAGGGATGAATTTCTTGGCTACTTGGAGAGATTGAGTGCAGAAGACATACTGCGATAGCCATAAGGTTAGGAAAGCAACATGCTCTTCGTCACTCACTTCATCACTAGTCTTTCGATTTTCCACAATGTATTTGGAGTAAGACTTGTTTCGAAAATCGAATTTGATGGTGTCGGAAGCTTTGCAAGGATCATAAGTGTCGCCAAGAGGTGATAGGCCAGTAATGGCGGCAACATCTAGCAGTGTAGGAGTCATCATGCCACATTCGAAGTGAAAAGTATTGGTGGAAGACTCAAAGAAGTGTAAAGCAGCAATAATCATCTCTTGCTGGTATTTAAGGCCTGTCCGAGAAAGTTGAATAAGGTCGTAAATACCACAGGCTTGCCAAATGTCAGCTTTATCACGTTGTACCCTGTCTAACCAGCCAAGATATTGGTCATTCAAAGAAGGAGCCGATCGAAACACTCTGTTAGGCGCTTTGATGTAGCTAAAATTATAGGGTTCGCTAATGAAAACCCTAGTGGCACAAGGTTTATAAACAGGAAAAATAGATAGAACCTTGGAATTCCGGCTGTTATCACTTGGTTTGGGTCCCCCAAACGCATACACAAGATTATCAACAGAATAAGGAAAGATTAATTGACTTTCCCAAAACTTTTGTAAATCCAAACGCAACGATGGCTCCGGAACCACATTCTCGTCATAAGAAGAAAGCGTGGCGGTGGTCCACCTACCGGCGTAAGGAAGGATTTTTCCGATGTCAGACCCTGACGCCATCGATGAAGGTTTAAAGATTGTGTAAAAGACCGGTGATTAGGGTTGAATTGGGGAATCACGAGTTGTTTGAGACAGTTTAGGAAAATCCGAGTGAAAGAAAAGTTGACGATTTGGCGATGAGCAAAGTGGTGGAAATAGGAAACCTTTTGGAAACAAGAACTCAAGAAAGAATCGCAGAAGAGAAGGAAGAAGATGAACAGTTGACAGAGCGAAGATTGGAAAAAACGCAGTAAAGGGAGGATCTAGCTATTTATAGAGGCACGCGATCTGAGGAAAATAACAAATTCTTCAACTTCCTATGTTGACAAGTGTCTAAATCCCTTGACAGGTGGAAAAAAAAAAACAACAAATTTTGGAGCCAATCCAAAGTTTTGAATAGCAGCCTAAACGATAGGTGAGATAAATGGAAAAGAAGGATATCCATTAATACTTTCAAAAACGCCACTTCCTCTTTCGATAGACACAGTCGAAAATGGCATTTTTGGGGGGCAATTTGTTGGACATAAATTTGGTATTTATCAATTAAATATAATTGGTGGGTCCAATATTTATTTGGAGGTTATATTGTCAAAATAAAACTTTCAAAGTTGGTGTCGAGAGCTAACTATGTCGAAGCCAAGGAGCGTTTCGAGAGCTATGGAAGACGCGTCCAGTTTTGGTTTTGCCAGGAGGCTATCGAAAGCGTGAAATCGAATCGAGAGATAGTTGGGCCAAGCCCAAAAAAGAAACAACGAACGGCCCAAGAGGCATTGGCGCGCGCTGAAGGAATGGAAAATGAAAGTGGAGAACGTGGTCGACATGGCAGATCGAAGAGCGTCCAGATGATCAAGAAGCAGTTACCACTTTGTAGTAGTACTTATAGTA
Source organism: Trifolium pratense (assembly GCF_020283565.1). NCBI lineage: Eukaryota > Viridiplantae > Streptophyta > Magnoliopsida > Fabales > Fabaceae > Trifolium > Trifolium pratense. The sequence goes on from NC_060062.1 coordinate 28,285,558, forward strand.
GTTTTTCATTCAGAACAAAGGTCACAAAATTTTATACAAACACTCTCTCTAAAATTCTAAGTACTCAGCGATCGAACGAAAGGAATTCAGAGGAGAAATGTATGTTTTGTGAACCATCTTTATTTGTAATTGCTTTTCATTCAATGCAATTTGCTTTCCAGTATTTCTCTTAAGTTTAATTCCGAATACTTGCTCGAGAAACTGCTATTTCGAGGCGATTCGAATTAGTTTCTCTTGTACTTTGAAAACATTTTAATTTCTAAGCGTTTGTTTCCTTGTTAAAACGAACACTCAAACAGTTTTCTTAAAACGAATAAAACACAAAATTGTCCTGAGATTTACTAGTTGATCTCGCGAGTTTAAATACTTAAACTAGCAGTTGTTTACCGAATTCCCACGTAAAACAGTATGTTTATATTTTTAGAAATTGTCGGAATTACTAGTTGTGAAGTTAACATTGACAGGATGACAATGGGATGTGCATGAAGCATTGACGATTCAATAGACTTGAAGTTTTATTTTTGTTGTACTTTATTATTTGAAGAATTTATTAACTTAATTTCAATATGATTGTATTTTGTATTTGATAAACTAATGAGAAAAAAAATATATCGGAAAAAAATAATAGCATGAAATACATCGGAAATGCACTATAAAACCGATTAAAGTATCCAAGCCAAATCGATGAGTTTGATTCGGATTCATTTTTTAAAAACACTAAAAACCGAACTAATCGAGAGTTCATTGGTTCGGACATTGGATTCACTCAAAACTGATCCAAATCGGTCCAATTAAACCCCTAGACATTAGCAGTGGCGGAGCCAGGAAAAAAATATTCGGATAGGTTGCTACAAAAATTGTGTTTTTTTAACACAAATTGTGATTAAATGTATCGATATAAAAATTGTGTTTTATTCACACAAAAAAAGAAGTTTTTAAATTTATCTTTACATTATATCTTTAAATTAATAGATAAATAAGTATTCTTTGAATGTATTTTTTTTCGTCTGTAGTTTAAAAATTTATAATAACCAACTATTATTTACGAAAACTACCAACAAAATAAATTGATTTTTTTATTAAAATTTCTACCACTCATAATAATGAGTATCGAACTATTTTATGTAAAAAAATTATTATAATGTTTATAAGTAATGAATTTATTTTTTTTATTATAATTGCAAATAATTTTTTGATTCATAAAAAAGTTATTTATTAATTTAAAATCAAGTGTATCGATACATTTAAATTTTCAAATGTAGTAATTTAGAGCTATATAGATATGAGAAGCAATTTTTTCAAGGATATGTAGTGGTCGAGTACACATTTTATCTCCTCAAAGTCACCTGTTCGAACCCTCATGGTGTTTGTTAATTAAAACTTAAAATTGATTTTTTTTTTTTTTTTTAAAAGCTTGCGTTGGCAAGAGGTTGAACCCGCGCACCTTCCGCATCATAAGTGCTTCAAGAGCCAATCGTCTATCTATGAAAACAAAGTTATTTCACGCAAAATAATATTTATAGAGTATAAACTTGTAATTCTTTTAATATACCAAAAACTCTTTTGACTATATAAATTTTTATTTTTAGAGTTACAGAACTTGATATAAGTCATATAACTGCAGTGAAAAATATCTTATTAATTCTTTAGATGGAAGTAGATGACTAAGAATATCGGAGAATAGAGAAGATTTCTCAAAGGATTTAGAAGAAGAATAAATCAAAAAAGATGAAAAATGTCTCCGTGACTCTAGAAAAAGGCTTTTATCTACTGAAAATATATAAAATAGAAGAAATTAGTAATGAGTACTAGCCATAGAACTTAGAGCAACTCCAACGGGAGAGTATTTTACTGCGTCCGCTAGCATCGGCAAAGGAAAGATAAAATATTTTGACAAAGTCAAGTGATTGAGTTGCGCCAAGTGTAATGCAACAACACTTTGAAAGTCCTTCAATTAAAATTAGGGTATGTTAACGTGTGCCCTAAGGGCACATGATAAAGTATCCTAATATAGAAATACTGTATTTAATAATGTAAGAAATTTAATGCATAAAAGTAAAAATACACAAGTTCCTAAAACTAATTTCTATATTTGTTTCCTTAACATGTGCCCTTAAGGGCACAAGTTAACATTCTCCTTAAAATTATAGTAGTAGTATATCTATTATCTTGTCGGTTTTTGACAGAAGTTTTGTACTTTTGTTTTGCTTTATTAAAAATGAATAAAATAGTAGTATGTGATTGTGAAGTAAAGTTGTGGGACCAATATGAATTTTTTAGAGTTACACCATTTGAGTAAAAAATGAATGAGTTTTTTTTTAATTTGAAAATAAGTTATCTATATAATTATATTTACTTATTATGTACAAGAATAAATGAAATTCTCGATATTAGTAGACAGAATGGTTAGAAGAATCCACATTGAAAGTTTATTGCACTGCAACTCCTCTTGCCTCTTAAAATTGTGGGACTTGTGTCTAGTAACATCTCTTGAAATGAAGAGAAAAACAGAATCATGTTCTTTGCTCATTATGTCTTCTCTCGGCTGCTATAGCTGCAGCAACTGATGGTGGCAAGTCTCTCAGGTTCGTATTTGTAGTAGGGTTTTCATCGATTTCCGGCGCCGTTAATGGTGCTCTTGCCAACAAGGATTCAACATCTTTAAGGGTCAAAACAGGTTGATCTTGATTTTTTGTGTTGCCATTAATGAATGAATGATTACTTTTGCTTCTGCTTCTGTTCAATTTATATATGCTCTCTTCAACCGTGTCTTTTACCTAACAGATGCAAGAACAAAGATATGAGAATAATTCTTCGTATATGAATTTCTGAGACAAAACTTAAATCAGAGGCAAGAAAGTGCAGAGATAGGCAAGAACATTAATTCACGTTCTTTTCATTCATTCAAATAGATCTTGATATTCACACTTGAGTTGCTCTCGGTGGTAAGAGCTTAGCCTACTGACCTCAAGGTGGTGAGTTCAAATCTCATCAGGGACGGTTGTAAAATGATCATTAGTGTCACTTAAATTAATAAAAAGAGAATAGATCTTGATATTTCCAAAACATCTACAAAAGCATATAGGAAACATTTCAAAGAGTTTAAATAAAACTTTCTCCTCATAAATAAGCTCATCTCGTGATATAAAAACTTGCATAAATGTTCAGAAAAACTTACAAAAATAGCTTAGGATATATGTCCATAAACTATTTTGACTTTATTTTCATAAGATCCCCATAATAGCTTATAGAAATTGTTTATACAAAGCTTGTACAGAATATTCTCACATTCAATCTTCAATTGTCGAAACTGTTTATACATGAACACTTGTGTGAGAAATGTTTATTGAATAGACACTTAATTAACGTATTTGCACAAATACATTTAGACTGGTTTCTTATTGGTTGCAATTGTCTCTTAAAAATATTAGCTATTCAATGAAACCGCCAAATCCATTAGCACTCAAATATCATAAATAGAATAATGTAGAAGATATATTGATATGAATTAAGGAGTGGAGTGACAAGGAGGGAGAAGGTTCAATCCCAACCCTAAACAAAATGTTACCTATAACATGGAGAAGATGTTTTGAGGCAACTAAGGAACAAACAAGGAGTGGAAAACAAACACTCAGCAAAAGAAGCAGGATGAATACTGTGTATGTGTGACAGAAAGAGAGAGAGAGAGAGAGAGAGAGAGAGAGAGAGAGAGAGAGAGAGAGAGAGAGAGAGAGAGAGAAAGAGAGAAAGATAAAGAGAAAGAGAGAGAGAGAGAGAGAGAGAGAGAGAGAGAGACTTACTATGAAACGATGAATGAGGGTCTTATTTTTTTGGCCAATGCGATGTACACGACTGATTGCTTGTGCTTCGGCAGCTGGATTGAGTAATGGCTCTACAAGGACCACATGTTGTGCTTCCAAAAGATTGAGTCCATTGGCTCCATGTTGGATTAAAAGCAATAACACCTGAATAGATTTTGGTTCTGATCCCTCACATCCTTTTGTGCCATTCTGTTTTCTTCTAAATTGACTGATGGAAATGTGTGCTTTCCTGAACTCACAAATCCATAACAAAAATAACATTGAGTATAATGAAGTTAAAACTTCAAACTGAAAGTAGCTGATTGTCCAACGAGGACATAATCAAATTAGATAATCAATCATCCATATTAACTAACACAAAATCCTATATAACTTCTTAATAAAATACTCCCGACAAAAAACTATGCACTATAATCTTAGAATCACAAAAACCAGCAGATGAATTGCCTTGATATTGAATTAGGTATCTGTCAAAAAGTCAAAGCCATAGAGGGTCTACCTGAGGTGAATATATGAATATGAGGGAGAGGGACCAATGTTAAAAAGTTTAAATGCAGTCACATCATGAAAAAAAATGAATATTAGGAATTGATAGCTTTGGTAGGGCCTATAAAAGAAGAGGAAACAAAAGGAATGTAGGAGAATATTCTGTTGCAGTGAGTCAGGGGTGTGATGGATAGATGACAGAGAGATAAATGACTTTTAAACACCATTAATGGTGCAGATGGCAGAGAGAGAAAAACAGATCTGACAGATTTTGGCATTATTAATAATGGACTCATCATTGGAGTCGGTCATGCTTAAGTTTTAGATGCTTCTATGCATGTGGAGACCCTGAGTAGCTCGAATTACTCAGTTTATGCTTTCATCCATTGTTATTTCTTTTACTATTCCGTTGTACTTCGCAATTAGATCCCATTTGAACTCTAATTGGATTTCCACAAATAATATACAGTCGTTTTCCTTATTTTCTACTGTTTCCCTACTGATTTTTGTTAGATTACTAAATTGAATCCTATCAGGAACCAATAAAAATTGGCTCTGATACCATCTTAGAATCGAGTATTGGCCTATTGGGCCTAAACTCAACCCTACAAAACTGGCTTGTAAGTTGAGGATTGCCCTCACTTTATAAACACATATTCAGGCCATTTTGCAGCCGATGTGGGACTTCTTAACACAATCATATTTTTGTCTACCTATTCCGTCTCTCTTTTCACACTTCCAAATGTCGTCTTATCCAGCATAAATACTCAAATAAAATATGAAATAACAATAGTATATATTATTATACCTGCCTCCCTTCATCCGGATGAAGGTGATGTTATTGGCGGCAAACGCATGTTCCAATACATCAAGTACGTCATTCCAACTTGAAAATACAAGAACTTTTGATTTATGATCTGTGGCCTTTATCCACAAGATTCTTCTTGTGATTGCTTCAATCTGCAAAACATCCAAATCAATACAAAGATGAGGAATACAAGAATTACAACGCATAACATATGGTATAAAACAAATAATTACAAATCTCAATGTGAGATGAAGAAAACATATATTTTTAACAACGCTATACACATTTATAATAGACCCAACCCAAATTCTATAATAGTATTAGAGACGATACTAGATCCGATCGTGGACTTCAAGGGAGGCTGTTGAGAGTCTCATATTGAATAGTGATATAGCCTAAATAGTCATTATAAGTGGTGGTTATCCCTCACCTTACAAGTCGGTTCTGTGGAGCTGACAAAAGTCCAAATCCAAATTCTAAGTTGATATTAGAGTTTATCCTAAATTCGTTGGACCACGTTATTGGGCCACTTGGATAACACTCCAAAATTCCCAATTGTAGATGTGAGAGGGTGTTGAGAATCCCACGTTAGAAAGTGATATGGTGTGACTATATAGTTGTTTGTTCTAAGCAGTGTCCATTCCTCACCTATCCAACCACCTCAAATTCCAATAATTTACCTCACAAGTTACTTTATTTTTATTTTTTTTTCTGTTTTTGGTACTCAATATGATATTTGTTTCATTATGTTTAAGGCAAGGAGACTCAAGTCTATATTAAACAACAAAAGGCAGACAAAATATATACATAGTTTGCTGCCAACATGCAGTGTCATGTCATTCATTTGTAAGTAAAATCTCACGTAGAAAATTATGCCAGTTCGGACTTAGACATCACTAGTCGAATGCGTATATGAAAAAGAAATATGCTTATTCATCTAGAGGTTATGAATACACTAAAAGTTGTAATATGGAAAAACACCTTGGTTCCATACGAGCCTTTAACAGTAATAGATGCTTCATGTTTTTCACAGCAGTCAATTGTATGCGGCATTGAAGAATTGGGAGATTCTTTTTCTGCATCAACAGCATAGGCAATGTTTCCAAAATCGGTAGGCTGTCGACATGTAGGGCACATCACCCAATTATGAGTCTTGCTATGTTGAAGTCTTTGCTCACTCATAGCAAATAAACCTGCGATAAATAGATGCATAGTTATGTTCCATATAATATTTTATTTAAAAGTCAATGAATGCTCAACCATATATCGATTGAGAAAAAATGGATGAAACTATCACTATACGTGTATGTGTTAAACATTCCATACATCTACGATATGCTTTACTTGGTGTTTTACATGGCCGGGGTGAAAAGCATATGATCAATGCTGACTCAATATACCAAGGTCTTTAGAAGTGTACTCCCTCCGTCTCAATTTATTAGCAAAAAAATATAATTTTTCTTGTCCCAAATTATAAGCAAAAAAGACCAACTTTTATCATTTTCAAGGTTTACTTTTACTTATTCTCAGAAAATTAAATGCAAATTACATTTAATTTGCTTTCTCTCTCCTTTTCCCCATAATCAACGACCAATAAAAATTATTTTTACACCTTTCTATGAAACTTATTTCAAAGAAAACACAAAAAATCAAACTTCAAATTATCATGTTTTGCTTTTCTTAACAAGTGTGTAAACTTTTTTTTTTGCGTATAATTTGGGACAGAGGGAGTATGTTGTTAAAGATTTATGAAATACTTTATCACATCACTGACACAGCTAAAGATATTATTAAGTTTTGTCATAAAATACTTACATTTACAGCAAGTAATATGCCCACATTGAAACACCATTCTCTGATGGCCTAGCTTTTCTTGGCAAATTGGGCATGTTTCCTCATAAGTTTTAGGTATGAGTTCACCCTTCTCTTCCATAGAGTTTGACATAGCATTTGTATCTTGAGTGCATAAAGAGCTATCTTGACTTTCCAATGGTAGTTTTTGCTTAGATTGAACCAAACCCTGAAAAGTAATTCAGCTTAGGTTTAATGTGCAAAGCAAAAAACAAAATATCATAGATCTTTTAAGTTAGATCAGTAAATGGCAACCACGTATAAGAAAAAGAAAAAATTAAACCCACTACTACCCTGCCAAAGACAAGAAACTGAAAAGGAAAAACAATTAAGCCGACCAATCTAGCTGAAATGATGAATAAAAATATGGTAAATAATTGATGATTTCGAGAAAAAAAATATTAAAAAAATGCAAAATTGAAGTTAAAGCTAGGTGACATGAATTATTAGTTCAGAACTATCCAGCTTAAGTTAAAGAAATATTTCTTAAAGAAGCAAAACATTTAATTAAAAAAAATTTCATATTTGCAGAGAGAAACCAAATATCACATGACTTGGCATTTTCTTTTAAAAGTACTTGTAAAACTTATCATCACTAGTTAGAAGTAAAGCAAATCTTATATTACGAACAAATTTATTGTCATTCACATCAATGTTCAAATGAATTTGTTAGTGAGAGATGGTCTGAACATCGATTTATAAGTGAGTGCAAACCTCACCCTACAAGCCCATTTTGTAAGGTTGAGTTAGGTCCAACCCAAAAGTCTAACATAATCATTTTTCCTATTAATCGTATCCAACATTAGAAGCATAAAATATTCTCAATTAGTATTGGAAAGTCTCATGTTTGAGACAACACTTAGTGCTCATATTTTAAACACTTACTCCCTCCGTCCCAAATTATAAGAGAAAAAACAAAAATTACATTTATTAAGAAAAACCAAATCATAATAATTTGGAGTGTGTTTTTGTATTTTTCTTGAAATAGGTTTCATGCCCAGATGTACAAATAATTTTCATTGGTTATTGTGAAAACTGAATATATTATTATATTTCAAGTTATGAATAATTTACAATCACTAATGTGTTTATATAGGCTATTCTAACCTAATGGGCTCATGGGCCGAATACAAATTACTAATAGAAGATTAATCATAATAATAGAATATTTACTATTTATTTACAACACTCCCCCTCAAGCTGGTGAATGAATATTTATCATTCCCAACTTGGAAACAATTCTTTCAAAGTTATTGCCGTTCAACCCCTTAGTTAGAAGATCTGCAAGGTTGCCTTGGGAAGAGACATATGGAGTGCAAATTAGACCACTATCTAATTTTTCTTTGATGAAGTGTCTGTCAACTTCAATATGTTTGGTCCTATCATGTTGCACTGGATTATGAGCTATGCTAATAGCAGATTTATTATCACAATAAAGTTTCGTTGGTTCATCACTCTTTATCCTCAAGTCTTCCAAGATGCTTTTCAGCCATAGTAATTCACATATACCTTATGCCATTGCCCTGAACTCTGCTTCAGCACTAGATCTGGATACCACGCTTTGTTTTTTACTCTTCCAAGTCACAAGATTTCCACCTAAAAAAGTGCAATATCCTGTAGTTGATCTCCTATCCACAATTGACCCTGCATAGTCAGCATCAGTATATGCTTCAAGTCTCACACTTCCATTTCGTTCGAACAAAATTCCTCTACCTGGAGTTCCTTTCAAATATTGAACAATTCGGAGTGCAGCTTGTAGATGAATCTCCTTTGGTTGGTGCATGAATTGGCTGACCAAGCTTACAGCAAAAGCAACATCAGGTCTAGTATGTGATAAATATATTAGTTTGCCGACCAATCTTTGATACATTTCCTTATTAACCGCAACATCTTCTTCTACATTCCCCAACTTTATATTTGGATCAATTGGTGTACATGCAGGCTTGCATGCTGTCTTGCCGGTCTCTTGCAAAAGGTCAGTAATGTATTTTTGTTGGGATATGAAAATTCCTTTCTTAGAGTGAGTCACTTCTATTCCCAAAAAATACTTCAACTTTCCCAAGGTCTTAATCTCAAATTCCTTGGCTAAGTGTTGACTTAACATTTGTTGCTCCTCTTCATCATCGCCTGTTACGATAATGTCGTCCACATACACCAATAACACTGTGACTCCCCCTGACTCAGAGTGTTTAACAAATAAAGTATGGTCTCCTTGACTTTGTTTGAAGCCCAAGCCAACCATAACTTTAGTGAATCTTCCAAACCAAGCTCGTGGTGATTGCTTTAGCCCATATAAAGCCTTTTTTAACTTGCACACGGTGTTGGCAGCAATATCTTCACGATATCCAGGGGGTACATCCATGTAGATCTCTTCTTCTAGTTCTCCATGGAGGAAAGCATTTTTTGCATCAAATTGCTGCAAGTTCCAATTGTAATTAGCTGCTAAAGATAATATCACCCTAACAGTATTCATTTTTGCAACTGGAGCAAATGTCTCTGAGTAATCTATTCCATAAGTCTGAGTGAACCCTTTGGCTACCAATCTTGCCTTGTACCTCTCAATAGATCCATCAGCCTTGTATTTTACAGTGTATACCCATTTGTACCCTACAGGTTTCTTTCCATTTGGTAGAGAGACCAATTCCCAAGTATTGTTCTTATCAAGTGCCTCCATTTCCAAATCCATGGCTTGTTTCCATTTCATGTCAGACAATGCCTCAGACAAGGAAGTAGGTATTGTGGTAGTGTTTAGACTTATGAGGAAGGCTTTATGGGTAGTTGATAATTGTTCAAAGCATAAGTAATTGGATAGAGGGTAAAGTGGCTTGTTGGTGCAGGTTCTAGTTTCTTTCCTATGGGCAATTGGGAGATGCGAGTCTTTAGAGTGTATTGGTGTTACTTCTCTTGATTTTGGTTTTTTATGTTTTATCGTGTTGGGTTCTTGTAAGGTTGAGCTAGATTCTGGTACCTGAATAGGAGAAAATTCGGAAATTGAATCACTAGATTTTGAAGGGTCAAGGAAAGTTTCTTCATGTAATGTTGGATTGGATTCATGGATATGAGTAGATTCAGGAATGATATTCTTTTTCCTTGTGTATACTAAATTCTTCCCATATCTTACATCAACACCAACATTTCCATCTTTTTCAGAATCAATTTCAGTCTCAACATTGTCACCTCTAGTTTCAACATTTTTAGGATCAATTTCAGTCTCAACATTGTCACTTCTAGTTTCAGCCTCAACTTCTGGTCCGAGATTAAGGTCAGGAAGTATAAGAGACTCATCTTCCTTACTTGTGCTCTCCCCGTGAAGATGAGTTTGAGCGAAGTAACTTTCTTGTTCATGAAAGGTGACATCTCGAGAGACAAAGAATTTATTAGACGGTGGATGATAACATTTGTAACCCTTTTGGGTGGAAGAATACCCTATAAAGACACACTTTAAGGCTCTAGGATCAAGTTTCCCTCTACCATCACTATGGATATGGACGAACGACTTACACCCAAATATTCTAGGAATGAGATTACAAGAGGTGGACACATCAGGATAAAATGAGGATAGAACCTCCATAGGAGTTTTAGAGGCAAGGACACTAGAAGGTAAATGATTTATGAGATACGATGCGGTTAAAACCGCCTCTCCCCAATACTTCTTGGGAACCTTATTTTGGAATAATATAGCACGTGTTTGATCTAACAAATGCCTGTTTTTTCTCTCAGCAATCCCATTTTGTTGGGGTGTTTTGACACAGGAGGACTCATGAATAATACCCTCTTTTTGACAAAAGGAATTAAGTCCTTGATTGAAGTAATCTTTGGCATTATCAGACCTGACCCTCTTAATACTCACTAGTCACTCCAAACTGGTTTTTTACCAATGAGAAGAAATGTAGAAACACAGAGGTAACCTCAGACTTTTGTCTTAGTAAGTAGACCCATGTAACCCGAGTGCAATCATCGATGAAGGTTAAATAAAATGGAGAAGTACTCACTTTGTTACTGACTGGAAAAGAGGCACGTTTGTGTTTAGCAAGTTCACACACCTCACAACAAAGACTCTCAACATCTAAATTTTTAAAAAAGGAAGGAAATATTTGTTTCATGACTCTAAATGAAGGATGACCAAGGCGACGGTGGTATAGAAAGACCTTCTGCCTGTTGGTCTTAATTGATTCCGAAAAAAGTGAGTTGTTGTTGTTGAGTGGATTTGGGGGGAGATTTTGGTTATCCAAGTAATAAAGACCATTCCATTCTCTCGCATTTCCAATTGTCCTCCCAGAATGCTTATCTTGAAAAACACAAGCATTGTCATAAAAAATAGCATTACATGATAGGTTTTTGGTGAGTTTTTGTATGGAAATTAGGCTAGTAGACAATTTGGGAATGTGAAGGACATTTCGTAGGATTATAGATGGACTTATTTGGATATCTCCTTGACCTGCTACAGTTAAAAGGGTATCATCTGCTGTGGATATTTTCTTGTTACTGAGACAAGGTGAATAAGTGGAAAATTGTGTGGGTAAGGGTGTCATGTGGTCAGTGGCTCCAGAATCCAGTATCCAATATTGGTTATAGGGTTTATCCGAAGCATTAAATCCAACAGAAAATTGAGACTTACCAACAGAAAGTGGAAAAGGAAACATACCTGAATATGCCAAAGAAGTTGTAACCGTTGTTGGTGTCTCCAATTCACTAAGAAAAGATTTCAACCTCTTTATTTCATCTTGGTTGAGTGGAACAAATACTTTTGTTGACATATTGACCGATGTCATGTGATTGTCTTAATAAGGAGAACAAAATAGCAAAATATCCAAGTGTTTTTTTTTGAATGAACAGTGGCACAGGAACAGTACTGCTATGAACAGTACGTGTGTGAACAGGGTCGTGGATGAACAGTACCACGTGAACAGTGATTTTGCAACTGTTTGCTGAAACTGCAATAAAGGCAGTAGTAACAAATCCTAATCCTGCAATGAAGGCAGTTAGGGTTTATGACCGCAATGAAGGCGGCTAGGGTTTATGCGGAAGCAAGGCCCTCAAAGAACGAGAGCTCTGATGCCATGTGAAAACTGAATATATTATTATATTTCAAGTTATGAATAATTTACAATCACTAATGTGTTTATATAGGCTATTCTAACCTAATAGACTCATGGGCCGAATACAAATTACTAATAGAAGATTACTCCTAATAATAGAATATTTACTATTTATTTACAACAGTTATTGTTTATTGATAAAAGTGGAGAGAGAGAGAGAGAGAGAGAGAGAGAGAGAGAGAGAGAAACTTAAATGCAATTTGCATTTAATTTTATGAGAATAAGTAGAAATAATTATTGTTTATTGAAACAGTTGTTTTTCAACCAACTATTATTAGTCATGTTAGAAACAGAACAGTGACAATCATCAATTGATGGAAGCCTCATACCATTGAGATAGTAGATGTTGACAGATTGACAGAATAATAGCTTTGGCATGCATTGGAATCTTGCGAAGCACATTAAAACATAAAAAATTCTAATACCAATTTGATAATCACTATATCTTTAAGGAGCATGTATAACATTCAAGTCACTTATTCATTTACTTCATTGTACATGAGTTTCTAGACAAATTTTAGTTTACCATTCAGAATTTCCATGTTCCTGTGTAATGGTTCATGATTATTGTCGAGAGCCAACTCGGCTCTCAAATGGTTTTACATCTCCTAAAAACCATTAATTCCGCAAGGAGTTAATTTTGATGACCTAGAAATTTAGCAAATACACACACAGCAAATTATACTAAATGCATACAAATTTCTAATGCTTATTTTTCCATACCTTTAAGTACCGTAGTTTTCCTTTTATCTGTGACAACAAGGCCAGTGACATAAACTTCTCCTGGGAAAAGTTTGAGCTAGCCGCAGTTAATTCGTTTTCACCTAAAGCATCAAGAGATTCATCATCTTCATTTGTCTTTAGGTGTAAACGAGAAATCGCCATCTTTATTTCATCATGGGCACGCAGATATTGAGCTTGAGCTAATGCCAAAGACCTTGCATAGCCATACTCCTTTCGCATTCCCTTAACAAAGTCATGAACAAATAATCAGAATACTCGTTTTAAGTTATTTATTTTTTTAGGATGGGAGCATAATATTGAATTTAAAATTTTTTAATAGCACTCCTATAGGAATCATATCTGCCGATTCAACTCTAGATAAGCATAGATAATATTTCAACACAGGCTATACCTCAAAAATATGTAAATGCTTGGTGGCTGCTGAGACACTGTCCTTTCCAAATTGAGTCTTGCAATAGTTTTTTATGACTCCAAGAAGAACCTCCAGCATTGATGGTGATTTTGAAGTCTAAATAGATCACCATAATCAATATGGAAGATTTGTAAATAAATGTTACATATATCAGTACTAACTTAATTTTCATTAATGAAAATGAAGCTATCATCATTTATGGGCAAATCCAAATCTAATTTCTCATAAAGTGCAAGTTTCGTGACTATAAAGTAATATACATTGCTAAGGGACGTGGTGAATTTAGTACAAGTACAACAATTCATAAAATCTTTAAAATTGATAGGGTAATGGAGTGAAGAAGTGATGAATCTATTGATACATTTCCAGACTGTTGTTTCAATTTTCATTTCATATTTGTTATGCGACAATTCTGGACTCTGTTTCAATCAACAATGAATAGTCCATCTCAACAAAAGAGAAACATTATGTTTGTGAATGTGAGTGTGTGTGTGTGTGTGTGTGTGTTGTGTGTGTGTGTGTGTGTGTGAGAGAGAGAGAGAGAGAGAGAGAGAGAGAGAGAGAGTGAAAAGTGGTATAATGTATCTGTAATCTGTCTATAATCCAATGCAAAGGTCAATCAAATGAAATTAAATAACTAACCACAACTTTTTGTCCAACATTCCTTTTTCTGGACTCTTCATGTTCAATATCAGACACTGATGAACTGTGATTAGACTGTGATAGCTTTGAGAGGAATTGATTCAATGCAAAATTTTGCTTTTGAAAATCTACTGCCTCCTCAGCAGATGATATTATCCCACCACGTTCATTCTTGAGAACAAAGAGTCTAGCTTCATAGGCCTGAATTAAACCATGAGACCATATTATATTTGTTAGAAGTAGTGTGAATCAAATTGACAGAAAAGTTCAATGCCAAACCTGAAACAACTCATCTAGTTCACACAGAATGCATGGGGGGCCATCACAATTAGGTTGGCAATTTCGACATTTACCAACGCGCTCAATATCTTCATCTTTTGGTTTTTCCATTGTCTTGTCAATTTCAAGCAGACGATCTAATAACACTTTCCTAGAGGCTTCTAATTGATCCAAATTGGTTTGAATTTGATACTTCAGAGAGCTTATGCTCCGAAAACTGGATCAGAAGTAACACATTAGAAACAATGCATGTTATAGTAAATTTACTAACAGTCATTTATCAAAATATTTTAGAAAAGAATTTTCAAATCTTAAATTACAAAAGAAGCTGTTTAGGGCGGCAATGCAACATGTGGAATCAACACAACTTTGAAATGGGTTATAACAAAAATCCACTGCTTTATAAATGTCTTAGACAGTCAAAACATCACTAACCGAGCAGGTATTCGTGACGACTTTGAATTGTTTGAATTTCCTGAGAGGGCTTCTTCAATCTTCCTAATCAACTCGGTTGAGAAATCCTTGTTCTGCTCAGCATAATGAAGTGCTTCTAACCACCAAAATGTAGTTTGATTTGTTCCGGAGTCATGATATGCTTCACAAACCTTCAAAACGTCCAAATGCCAATTATAGAAAATAGGAAGTAGCTGTTACTAATACAAAGCAAGAACTATCCCACAGATAAGGAACTTATTGAAAAGGAAACATCATCAAAAACGTGAAGAAAAAAAACCTCATTCATTAGACTTGCAATTTTCAAATTTTTAACAGAAAAAAAATGTCAACATAGCTTGGCATTACTGTATATCTCATTAAACCAATTAATTAGCATCAAATTGGAGCATGACTGGTGGAAATCATCATCTTTTGGTCAGGGTAATCGACACATCTTGTAGTCCTTCCCTTTACTTGCGATATAAATAAAAAGCATACACGGGTGCAATAATTCATTCCAAAGCTTAAATTAATGATGCACACACTGTGTATTAAGAACCAATGAAGTGAGAAACAAATTGTTATATGCAATTTTTGGTATTTAAGATGTTATTATATACAGACTTTTTAGAGTTTTCGGCAATCGATACGAAAATATCAAACTTATATTTTAGGGTACTAGACTGGCATAAGAAAATAAAAGAAAAAATCTCAAAAGTTCAATAAAAACAAATAAAAATAAATCTTGAGAGCCATTAAGGATATTTACCTGCGTGTAAGAACTTTGAAACTCCTGCTGAGCTGCAGCTAGTTTTGAACTGAACACAGACAAGTATTTCTGTTTTGAATCTTCACATTCAGCTATCAGATATTTGACGGAACTTGCCGACAAAGCATCACATTCCCTATCATTTAAGTCATTTTCTGAAAGGCTAGATGCAACATTTGATGGTTCCGCAGAAGCCACTGTTGAAATTGCGTCATCAAAACTACTTATTTTATGCCTCTTCACTTGATCATGATCAACCTTTACAATAAAATGCTTTTTAGTTGTATTGACTGCAGAAGTTGCAGAAAATTGTTTTCCTTTGGATGGCAAGATCAAAGCAAAATTCTGAGCCAGGGGGAATATGTCAGCGAGATTATGATGAATGTGTATATTTAACAAAGGATCCAGGCGGAAATCTTCAGAATGCTCTTCAGCCATAGCAAGAGCTTCATTGTACAGCAAAGCAGCTTGATAATAATCTTTTTGTATTATAAATATTGCTGCAAGCGCATTCAGAGCAATAGCTAACCTCCTGAGAGCTTCCTCACCTTCTATCTTGGTCTTGCTTATAAGGACCTATAGATTAAGGTTCACGTCAATTGAAAAACTTAGGTATATCGTTAATAAAAGGTTATCAAAATCTTTACAACTAACACACCATTAGTACTTCTTCTATTGTCATAGGTGACTGCTGTATGGAACGCAACCCAGAACTTCCAACCTGGGGGTGACAACAAGCCTGACGAAGCTTCAGCAAAGCATTCAATAGCTTCCCTGCCTCGGTGTGAGTGATTAAAGGATCAGAGGAACCACTCATAGAGACAGAATCTGGAATCCATATGAAAAATTGCAAATTCAATAAATTATCCGAGATGCTATGCTTTCAAAATGACTTTAAAAATAAAATTACACAACACTGAGCAAAAACCTGGGACTTTTCTATTAAGAATATCATTTCTCAAACTTTCAATAATGTCATGGGAATCTCTAACACAAGCTTCATGTTGCCGCTGGTAAAAGTGCTCTTCTACTGGTGATAGTGTAAGCAAAGACAGGCACTCCTGTTGGGAGGGAAGGTCCAATTCATCAACAACATGTTGTTTAGAAGAACGCCACATGATTTGTTTGAAAATCCTGTGTGTAAATTCCATAGCTCCCATATCTCCCTTCTGCAGGTTTATCGAATAATGGATAAGAATAAAAATGTCCAACAAAAATTTGAACTATGCTGAAAGAATTGATTCAGATCAAGGACATTACAAATCAGAGAAATCTAAACTACGACAATATTGTAGTACGCTCTCTAGACACAGAAGACTTTTATCATCTCTTATGAAAATAAAATAAGGACTTAGACTTCCATATTAGTTCTAGCTGCTAAGAAAAGACTATTATATTGTTTTTGGCCATAAGTTTTTTTTTTTGGCTATTAGTACACTATTCCATGTTTATTTATCTTAAAATATGGATAGAATCTAACTCAACAATACAAAACTGGTTTGTAAGGAATGTCTCATCTTCTAATTGTACACAGATTTTCAGGTCATCTAGAGTGCCCCGTGCGGCCCAATAGCTGGTGGCCAAGGGATCTTGGACAGTCTTTGATTCTACCTTAAAATATGTGTTAGGTCTAACTCAACCCTACAAAATTGGCATGTGATAGGATAAAATATGATATGACAGAATATGGAAGGTGTATAACGAGAATGAGGATAGTCACTATTTTTTTCTGATTCTCTGTGAAACTGCCAACAGAAATATTTATTATAATTTAGGAATATGAACTGACAGGAATTACAATAGGTAACTGCTGGAAAGTAATCAACCTCTAGGACTTGAGAGCCTAGCTTCTCCCAAACCCACTCACATAAGAAAACAACTGAGTGATCAGTATTCCCAATCCTTATTCTATTTATTAAGCAACACACCTACTAACATAATATGGGCTTAATTACTTGGGCTTTGGGCTTACGCCTAGCATACACATGTTTGATAGAAGGCTTACTAACAGCACGTAAAGTGAAGAATGTCTCCCACCTATAAATACATTTTCAGGCCATATCTCATTTACTGTGGGACCCTCAATAATTTATAAAAGAAAAAGTGAGTAATAACAAGCTTCAATCAATAACATTTTAGTCAAACATTAAATTATAGACAAAATACCTCATAAGGATCTCGAATAACTTCACTCCACCATCTGTATAAATTGAAGGGACTGGTTTTAATGAATCTTAGAAGTCCAAATAAGTCATCAAGCTTTCGCTGAATTGGGGTCCCTGAAACGCACCAACGATGCTTGCAATGGAGTCTTAGAGCCATTTCAGTAGCAGCAGTAGCAACAGTACTCTCCACCATTTGAGCCTCATCCAAACAAATCCTCCACCAGTATATTCTGGTAAGAAGAGTTGGGATAACTGGGTACCTATAAGAAGAAAAAAAGGCTTCTAAAAACTTTGGATCATAAAGGACATACTGATAACTAAACTTATTCTCATACATAATATTATGAGTATCCACATGAATGATGTGTGGTTCCTGTAAATATTTTAAAAAAAAATAAAAAATATATCCACCTCAAAGACACAATCAGAATCTGGTGAATAAATATTATCGTGAAACAATATAAACTCGTGTTATTCTCAATTGGATAGATAATAGGAGAATACCCCACACATGATGATACCAAAGGAAAAATATAATACTATTTAGAGCAAACCTTTTCTGAAATCTTAAAAGGTGTCGGTCGCCTATATGTCTATCAGAATCATGGGACAAATCCTCTTTAAGCACATCATATGTAGTTAGTACAATGTCTGCACTCGCAAGATCACTGACATCCATCAGAGGTTTATTGGAGAAAGATGTTTCACGAACACCATCATAAATACAAGTTTTCAAGGCTCCTGGACGTGTATGACTGCAGAGACAACGACAAGTAGAGTATGAGACAGTTATAAGTTCCTTTATATTAAATCACTGATAAAGAATTACACACTGTGATCACAATTCATAAAGACAATTGAAGCATGGAAAAATAATCCAAGTATGCAAGTCTAAAAGAAACAAATTTGAAAACAGCTATTGTTTTCCCAAAAGATGGCATGCAATATCCTAATGTAACACAAAACATAGACTCGAAAGTATTGGCTCCCCAACTTGAGCTTCAATAAATGGTAGGGGAAAGATCTTTATAACATAGGGTTTATGTTAATATGAATCACGGTTTTAAAAAATTTAGTCGAAGCTTCAGCATTCCAAAATAAAGTTCACACGGATGGAATTTCAAATCTATGATCCTTTGATAATCTTAATGTATTATGCATTATTTATGCCCTAATAGGAGAACTATTCTATCCTTGGGCCAAGTTGACAATAAACACAAAAAAAAAGGATGCAAGATGCAAGCAGGACCTTGCCGGGAGTTATAAAAGAGTACACACGATCTAGGTCGTCAATATTAGCATTCATAATTTATTTCATTTAAAACTATACCGTATAATTTCA
This sequence comes from Trifolium pratense, assembly GCF_020283565.1. Taxonomy (NCBI): domain Eukaryota; kingdom Viridiplantae; phylum Streptophyta; class Magnoliopsida; order Fabales; family Fabaceae; genus Trifolium; species Trifolium pratense. The sequence goes on from NC_060062.1 coordinate 28,304,411, forward strand.
TCATGCCACTGGGGCAAAATAGGAGCTGGGCAGACAATGAGAGTGGCACCGGAGGCAATAGGAGTTTCAGTAGCCTGTATTAGTTCAGAGCACATCTGACATACATATTCCCCATTCCTCACAGCTATGGTAGTTTTATATGCCTTGCTTTCCAATCCTTGTTTTGATTTCAGTGGCTTTCCTTTAGGTGAATAACCAACACAATCTGCATGTTGCCAAGCATCACAAATGTCACACTGAACCCATAGTCCTTGATATTTGAGACTTTCGCTCACAGCTCCGCATATGCACTCCACACGCTCTCTTTTTAGTCTTTTTAAAGCGACTTTTTCGTCTCCATTGACTTGGGGAACTGAATCCACTGGTATGTCACTTTTGTATGCTGATTTACGGTGAGCAAAGATGCAAGCAAGCAATTCTACAGTTTTACCCAAGCCCATCTCATCTGTTACATTGAAACATTTAGTCATTGAGAACGGGAAATGCACAGTTTGCAATACTCAATACAGCAATGAAGAATATTTGCCATCAAGCTAAACTACTACATAAGTTTCAGAACACAGACTTTACAGTTACATACTCAATAACACAGACTTTACAGTTACATGCTCAATATTCCATACTATCAAGCATAAATAAACATATAGAAAGCAAACATAGGAGTGTTAAAAGTTTCCATAAGGGTTGCCTTTGAAGAAAAATGAGAGACTATGCAAGTAGAACAACCAACCCACATAGTTTGTCATTAATTCAGAACATTAGCCTTTCAACTTACTAACTCTTAAGTTTCAGAATGCATAGGTATTACAGTTACAGACTTACGGACTACATATTCCACACCACAGCATAAATAAACATTAAGAAAGCAAAAGTAAGAGTTAAAAATTGTAATACAGGTTGAGTCAAACAAGTAGAACAACTCAATGCAAAAGTGAATCACAATACAACCTTTAATTTTGCCTGCAAGCTGAGTCTCATAGGTGGTTTGATGTGCAATGGTAGTGATGAATGAGGGTTTTGCAATAGATGTAAGCCTAACCAGGCTACTTGGTTGTTCTCCATTAGCATTAACAAATTTTGGACAAAATAACGGGTATTTTACTTTTGGGTGTGTTACACACGCAAGACAAGTTGTGCCCTTGTTTATTCAGTAACAATATTTATTGGGTAACTCGTGTGCACCCGAGCCTAAACCATGGGAGTACAAAAGCGGATGCAATGGTGTATAAGGAAAAGTGACAACAACTTGTAGACATACTAACACACTAATTTATTTGTCTCGCACCAGTTCAGCATTATCAAACAGAACACATGAAAGTAAATATGCATTTCATTAAAGAGAAACTTGAAGGTGGCTTGACATGGCGTATGTAGTCACACAAACAGTCCAAACTGTAATTAGGTTGTAGTTAAAGAAAATACCCTAAATTAAAGCACCAACTGAGTAGAGAGATATTGTTTCCGAAACTAGTTCTAGGACCAGTGTATATACACCTTATTGCTCAGAGAATAATTCATTTCAACCCTAATCTTCTCGAGATATATACCAACATTGATATGATTTCAACAGCAGAGACTGCAGGATGCTACCAGAAGACCCATAATGATCTTGCACTCACAAGATTAGATGGGTTACTCATCATGCAGATGCAATAAATTTGACTCAAAATAATCAATTCATTAATGAAGTCAAGGGACACCAACTAGTGAAAAGATTTTTTTTTTTTTATTAAAACAGATTATTTTTAACTGTAAAATATCAAAAAATTAAAATTAAAAATTAATAAAATCCACATGATTATTTGAGAAAAATAAAAGAAATATGCCACATAGCTTAGGACCTACCAGCAAGAATGCCTCCAAATACATAAGGTGAAGAAGTCTCTGGGCACAAGGAAATATTTCCACTGAAGCCATTATAACTCAAATAAGCACAAGTGAAATGAAATCATAAAGTGGGAGAAAGAGAGTGAGACCTCCCATATATGAAGTGTGCAATAAAAAAGAATGCATATAAGTTACATTTTGAGAACTGGTAAAAAAACTTACCTGAATGGATTGAAAAACATTTTAGTCCTTGTGTCCAGAAAATCCACCGGCACACATAGTGGAGAATGAAACAGATTTCTTTCACTCTCACTCTGACTTTCTTCCATTACTTTTTCCCGTTTTACCATCCAGAAAACTGCACGCCGTTGATATGGCCGAAGTTCAGGAAGTAACTCAGGTATATCATCTTCAAGCATTGGCTCTGCTCTGTGCACATATATACAAAAGATAAGCTACAAGCTAGACGAAAAAATTGGAGCAGTATTATCACAAAACACGGTTATACCGCTGATATTTGACAGCTCTTTACTAATTTGTTCAAGTTTTACTAAGTTGTGCTATAGTGGTGCCACTATTTGACAACAATAAATTGGAGATTGATTATTGTTAAGGATTAAACAAAGTTAGTCTGTTATTGTATAATCAAATGAAGGTCGACAAATTTTCCTCCAAGAAAAAAAAAAAAAAAAAAGATGATCGACAATTATAACAATTGTTTTTACCCTTAAATTAGTGATCGAGAAAAAGTGAAAGCTTAACTTACTTTGAAGGCTTAATGGCTTCATAAAAACCAGCAGGATCAAACCTCGAGCATTTCCCTGCATAGCCACCGCCGTCTGCCATTTCATTCTGAGAATTAACTTCCATGTCCATGTCCATGTCCATGTAGCTACTAAACCCATACCTAACTTCTGAAGTCATTATTTCTGGTCGTAACCAAGACATGACATTCATCATACTCTTTTTCCATAGTTGTCTAGAAACCTCAAGAAGTGACTCACATGCATCGAAGGCACTCTTTAGTACCTCAACCCTAATCCTGAGGGAAGGAGTGTCCTCAGAAAGCCTAATCCCAATAACAGCCCTCAATGTAACAAATTTCAAACTCATCAAGTGAACAAGACCAGAAACACCTTCATCAGGTCCATCAAAAATACCAGATAACAACACTGTGCATGTTTCGTTATTGTCAACTGTAGCTCTTTTAACAAACTCAAGATGAATATCAGTATAAGGTAACACAGGCCAATGGCCAAGTTTGATTCGACCAAGAATATCACTGACATTACACAACCGAAATCTTAACGAGAATTGGGGATCCTGATAAAAATCCTCAGACAGTTCAAAACCATTAAAACCTTCTCTTAAATTTAAATCCGTTAAAACAACTTCAGAAATATCAAGGTGTTCATCTGACAACCAACCAGACCGGTCAACCTCAACAAAATAAGGTTTATCAAAATCACACTTTTCTTCTTCTCCTACTGCAATAGCATTATGTTTATCTGGTTCTGCTTCAGCAGTAGCATTTGCTTCGACTAGTATCCCAACTGATCGATGCGGTTTACTTTTTCGCCTGCCCATCAGTTGTCACCGCAGGATGATAAAACTGAAAGGAAATAAAAACATAAAAAACAGGCAAGTTATACTTCTACTACCCTTGTCTTTAATTATAATCAATCTTTTACTCTTAGGGAGAAAAAAATGTCCCTAAATATAAGGGCATATATGGTTTGTCTTATTTGAGCTTATCTACTGCCATAAGCACTTGTGAGATTGTTTCGGAGAATTTATGAAAACAGCTTATAGCTTATTCGAAAACAGTTTGACTTTATGTTATCTTTTGTTATAGAAATAGCTTATAATAAGTGCTAGTATATGATAAGCGCTTATGCTATAAGCTGAAAATTAATCTGTTTACCCATAAAGGTCCCACGTCTCATTTCAAATTACTAGACACATTTATTATTATTTTTCCAAATATACCCCTTATTAATACTCTAGAGAGATGAAAGGTCAGAGTTTGACACGTCTATACACTGAAGAGTATTGTAAGTAACACTCTCATAAAAAAGGGACATATTAAATACACCCTCCGTGATAAAATATAAGTAAAATTCACTTTTTAAGGTTCATTGCATAATTAATGTATCTGGTCTATTGTATAAATCAAATAAGTTAATTATGCAATGAACCTAAAAGGCTAATTTTGCATATATTTTGTCTTAGATTTTGTCACGGAGGGAGTACATGTCTATAAAAAAAACATTTTTGCTTTTATAATAGTGACAGGGGTACTAATTTTTACTAATGATGTTGCAGAATTGAAACTGAAGCACAACAAAGAGCTACAAGAACTCAACTATAATTAACCTTCAACATTAGGTTCTCAAACAGCATAAGCACCAAATCAAAGGAAGCACCATTAATATTGAATAACAACCAGCAAAGAACAAACTACTAAACAACAATTAAAAATGAACTCAAAAAATACACATTCATTCAATTCAATGTAGAAACATTCAAAAGTTGAAAAAATGCAATAATGAGCAATGGGTTCAAAAAAAAAAAGCTTTAAGTAAACTTTGACATGATTAAATAAAAGGGTAGGCAGAAAAATATAGAATGAATACGACACCGCCATAGACATAGTTTAATACTAATAAAGAAAGTGTTTAACTTTACAAAAATCATAAAAGGAGAGGGTTTTGGAATTGGAATTGGAATTGGAACCTGAAGAGGGAAAGAGAATGAGCGAAGTAAATAAGAACATGAATCGTGGAACCAAACCAATAGAAGAGTGTTGTGTTGATAGAGAACACTGTTTGTGTTTGTGTTTGTGTTTGTGTTCAAAGGAGTCTTTCGTTCTACGATTACGCTAATGTTACAACGGAGTGCCGCAACTACGGGTTGTTCTGAAACAAATCCGACGGCCTTGATTCGAACGTAATCAAAGCCTATTAACTATTTATTTGTAATATATATATTGATTTTTGACAAAATAATATATATTGATCTTATATCTTTAATTAATTTTTTTTATAAATATCTTTAATTAATTAATTAATACTGTGTAAAAAAAATTAATTAATTAATACATTATCTCTTGACTAGACAATTTTTTTTTACAATGGAGTTGAGTATCCAAGATTCCAAATTATATGTTGATGCTATTAAAATCTCTAGCAATTAAATCAAACCTAGTGATTTTGGATAATTTTTTGTTGTAGTATGTTTGATTTAGAAAGACTTTTTTTTTGTACATAGGACAAATTTTTGTCCATAATACACCTATAAAAAATACAAAAATACTCATTTTTTCTTTCAAAGTTGCTACTTCAAGAGCATATTCAAGAGACATAAATAATTTTTCTATTGATTTCCTTTTAATTTTGGTTCATCTTATACCAAGATCAAATATATGATATAGATTGTAATCATGTTGTAAAATTTTATAAGTTCTTCAGGAACTTAACAATATATCTATCAACAATGGCTATGGAAAATTACAATTTTCCAATCCTTCTGGAATACTTGATATTAAATTTTTACTTATTCAAGAACTATATCTTTAGGGATATTATATTAAAATATTAGTTCTTCAAGAATTATACCACCAATATTCATAAACATTGATTATGAAAAATTGTTCTTTAGCGATACTACAAGAAATGCTTTAATATTGAATTTTAAGTTCTTCAAGAACTATACAAATAATTTTTCATTAACAATGGTTCGGGAAATTCATATTCTTTGAGTAATCCATCGGAGATCATTATTATTAAAGCATTAGTTCTTCAAGAACTATATCACAAGTGATCTTCATAATGATTAAGAATAATTTATTCCTTGTGCATTCAATTGGATATTCCATTTTTCTTCTTTAGTTCTTCGGGAACTAATTTGCCCACTTTTTACTCTTTTCATTATTTTTTTCACTTCTAGTGAGAAGCCGAAATTTTAAAATTAACACAGTCATGACTATTACCACGACCATGACCACAATTTTTTTTTCATGGTAATCGTGTGTTACTACATTCACTTCTGGGAATGGAGTAACATCAGTGGATCAGATTTCATTTACTTTTGGGAATGATTTTTCATTTATTTATCATTGATATATACTATCATCAAATAATAAAATTAAGCAAATAATTAGATAAGCATAGTAAACACAGTCTAATAAAAGGTAATTCCAATTATTTTTATTAATATTAATATAATGTAACGTTCTAAAATTTTATAATGCAAATTAAATAGTAACATAATGAAATTAATAATAATTATAATGTAACATATGCTATGAATGAGATTAATTAGTAACTTATTGAAAATAAATTCGAATATTTTTATGCTTTAGCTTTACAATATGATGATACATATCAAATTATTAATATTATTTATTTATTTTTAATCAGCATGATATGCATAGATTATACACTATTATTATTATTATTATTATTATTATTATTATTATTATTATTATTATTATAACAGTAAATAAAAATAAATTCAATAAAAATTATAAATAGCCAAAACTCTAAAAAAAATTGATAAAGCCATCCTTCAGGGATGCATGTATATGTATTTTGAATTCTTCTGGAATTCATAAGAAATAATTTATAGAAAGTTCGTCAAGAACTATATAACATCATTATAATGTAAAATTAATCATTTATGCAATTCTTCAGGAATGCATACAACATCGAGTTCTTCAGGAACTGTATAACATATATTATAATGTAAGAGAAATATATATATTGGTGCAATCCTTCAGGGATGCATAAATATATTGAATTATTCATGAGTTCTTCAAAAACTCTATAAATATAATAGATCTTATCAATTATTTTGTACATCCTTCAGGGATGTGTCCCAATTGAATTCATCAAGATTTCATGGAGAACAAAATTTGGATTTTTAAGTTCTTTAAGAACTATATAATAGATCAAATCAGTTATTTTTTTCAATCCTTCAGGGATTGATATTTTAGAAGCGTAGGTTTATGAATCTTCAGGATTCATATTTTAAAAATTTCACTACGATACTTCTGGATCGTAGGCTGTGAATCAATATGAAAAAAACGAAAAAAATAGAATAAAAAAATACAAGAAATAAAATTATCACCTCTCATGGTTGCTATACCTTTCTAGAGAGGGGAGAGAGACTATCGTGCTGATAACGTGTTATAAACTATTTCTAGATAATAACAAGAATAGAGAAGAAGAGATGAAGGAGAGAAACAGAAGATAGAATAGACTCTTGTATTATTCTATTCAAGGTGTGTGTTTACATGACAATACAAGTCCTATTTATAGGACAATAATGAGCCAGAGGAATGGACCAATGCTTAATGGGCATCCACCAAATTATTCATAACAATATAAACATATTCATCTTATTTCTTCATTATTTTCATCATGTTCTTCCGTAAAATAAATTTAGAATCTTCAAAAATATTAAATTAAATACACTTCCAAGTTATTTAAATATTTTCACTTCAATCTTCTTCCTTAAACTCAAAATCCCCAATTTCATAAGGTCATGTTATATGATGCACCCGAAACATTTGTTAAGCATACTAAAAATTAAAGAAGAAATAAAAGATAAAATTAATGTTGATAGGATAATTTTTACACTTTTAGGATATTGAATGCACAAGTTCTAAGATAAAATTTTCTTATTAATATGTTTAACTAATGCTGGAGGCATTGTTTACCATTTTCCTACTAATAAACCATAAATTTATCATATCCAAAAAATTCTCAAAATAGGTGTAATGAAGATCTAGCAATGAACCGAACCAACTCGAACAAAGTTCGAGACTCGATTCGATAATTGATTCGTTGAACTTGTTTATGAACCAAATGAGCCGAACTTAAGCTAAAAATTAAGTTCGTTGATTAAGGACTCGTTTGACCCAACTTCTTTTAGAGCTTATGCAAACAACTTACGCAATTTTTATATTTTATTATAAGTTTGTCAAGTTAGTTTATGATAAAAGAGTTTATAAAATTACAATTTTCACTAGTGTGAACTTATAAAATAGCATAAAACTTAATTTATATTGCATAAGCTGTTTGCATAAGCTCTAAAAAAGCTGGGTCAAACGAGCCCTAAATGAGTTGAACTTGAACTATATATAGTTCGGCTGATTTGGTTCACGAGCTGGCTCGATTATGTATATAACACTTCAAAATATATTTTTAAATAACACTTAAAAAATTATTGTAAATTTATATATTTGATTTTATACATTTATATATATATATATATATATATATATATATATATATATATATATATATATATATATATATATATATATATATATATATATATATATATATATATATATATATATATATATATATTTTTGAAAGACATACATTTATATTTATATAATTGATTTTTTTTTTACAGATATTTGATTTTATACATTTAAATAATTTATGATATATATAAAATACTTTAAAGAAACTAAGAGAGACACTTAACTGTTATGAACTATTTCTAAAGAATAGAGAAAAAGGAGAGAATGAGATAAGAGAAATGAATAGACTCTTGTATTATTCCATTCAAGATATATGTTTTACATTGTAATATAGTCACACACACACACACACAAATATATATATATATAGGAGATTACATGGGCCAATGATATGGGCCGAGACTAATGGACTAATGCTAATGGACATCCACAATATTCACAACATTAACAATAATAAATAAAAATGATTAACATTAAAATTGATAGACAATGTCATGCACAATGATGTGTTTTTACGATTTGACAAATAAATAATCTCACATCGGAGTGTATATAAAAAATGGAGAATTTATCGAGAAAAAAAATTCACGGCGAACTCTTGAGTTGAGTTTGTTAATTGCAAAGTGGAATCTCTCATCTTATTCATCATAGGCAATGCCTTATATAGGCTTATTTACAACTCAATTGTTTAGACTAGCAAATTGGCCAAGCCAAGCCTAAGCCCAACAGCAGGCCAGGCCAGCCTTGCGCGCGCGCCTGCAACATGCTGCTTGCTGCACAAGCCAAGCCACACAACACTAAGCCTAAGCACATAAGCCTATTCCTAACATACCCTCCCTTAAATTGAATCCCCAACAGATACAATTTACTTTACAAAATCATTCAGATCACAAATTCCAAGTCCCTCCCTTAATTTGCAAAAACTGTCAAACTTCAAAGGCTTGGTGAGGATGTCTGCCAATTGTTCTTCTGACCTGCAATGCACCAGCTCAATAACATTGTCCTTAGTGAGATCTCTAAGGAAATGATACCTGACATCAATATGTTTACTTCTACCATGCATAATAGGATTCTTAGAAAGCTTAATGGAAGAACTATTATCACAGTAGATCATAGTGCATTCAGGTTGCTTCACTCTCAAGTAACTCAGAATATTCCTAAGCCATATTCCTTGACAAGCACATGATGCTGCTGATACAAACTCTGCTTCAGTTGTGGAAAGAGTCACTATAGGTTGTTTCTTAGAGGACCAGGAGATGGCACCTGAACCAAGCATAAACACAAACCCACTAGTACTTTTCCTGTCATCTAGATCACCAGCATAGTCTGAATCACTCCAGCCAATGAGCTTCAGATCCTCACTTGAACCAGCTCTGTACAAAATTCCTAATCCCAGTGTTCCTTTTAGATACCTTATGATCCTTTTTACAGCAATCACATGCATCTCAGTAGGCCTGTCCATGAATCTAGCTACCAAACATACAGAATAAGCAATGTCAGGTCTTGAAGCCAGCAAATACATCAAACACCCTACCATTTGCTTATATGTAGTACCATCAGCTATTCTTTCATTTGCATCTTTGACAAGCTTACACCCAGGCACTATTGGATTAGTAACTTTGTTGCAGCTCTCCATTCCAAATCTAACCAAAATCTCAGCAATGTATCTCTGTTGATGCATAAAAATACCATCACTGCTTTGAATTACTTCAACTCCAAGGAAATATCTCATCTTGCCCAAATCTGTCATAGCAAATCTACCTTTCATGGAGCTTTTGAAGTCTTCTATTAGATTGACATCATTTCCAGTGAAAATTAAGTCATCTACATAGAGACTAACAATGAGTATCTCATCCTTCTTTCCATATTTAACAAACAAAGTGTGCTCATAGGGACATTTCACAAATTTTTCAGAACTGAAATAAGCTTCAATCTTACTATACCAAGCTCTAGGGGCTTGCTTCAATCCATACAGAGCCTTTTTCAATTTGTACACCATGTTCTTGTTGCCATTACTATACCCCTCAGGTTGAACCACATATATGTCCTCAGTCAAATCTCCATGCAAAAAAGCACTCTTCACATCTAACTGAAACACATTCCATCTGTTGTTAGCTGCAAGAGCCAGTATAGCTCTGATTGTATCCCATCTAGCCACAGGTGCAAACACCTCATTGTAGTCAATGCCTTGTTTCTGAGTGTAGCCTTTAGCCACCAACCTTGCTTTGTACTTTTCAATCTCACCCTTTTCATTAAATTTTGTTTTAAAGATCCATTTCACACCAATGGCATTGCATCCATCTGGTAACAAAGTGAGCTCCCAGGTGTTGTTTCTTTTGATTGAATCCATCTCAGCATCCATAGCAGCCCTCCAAACATCAAGTTTCATTGCTTCATCATAAGTGTTGGGATCTTTACCAGTGCTATAGATGGCTAGATTATGAAGTTCTCTTTCTTCTTCTGCTTCTCTTCCAGTTACATATATGTCAAGACTCCTTGGTGGTTTTCTGATTCTAGGAGGAAGCTGTGTTACTCCATCACTATTACCTTCACTATCATTGGTGTTATTACTTATAATCATGTCATCATCTTCACTGTTGCCTGCTGCATTTACATCACCTTCATTGACTGGCTCAATTGGAATATCTTCATGAACTGAATCATCTTCTGCTTCATCATTGGACCAGTCATCATTATCTGTACTTTGTGTCTGTGATAGCTTGTTCCATTCCCATCCTTTTGACTCTTCAAACACAACATCCCTGCTAGTGATTATTTTCTTGTCAATTGGATCATAGAGTTTATAGGCCTTGGATACATCACTTACTCCCAGCAAAACACATTTCTTGCTTTTGCTGTCAAGCTTCTTTCTCTGACTGTCAGGTATGTGAACATGAGCTAGACAGCCAAACACTCTAAAGTGATTTACTGATGGTTTTCTACCACTCCAAGCCTCTTCAGGTGTCATGTCTTTAACACTAAAAGTAGGGCTCCTGTTCATAAGATATGTTGCCCAGTTGACTGCTTCAGGCCAAAATGACTTAGGTACCTTTCTAGCACTGATCATACTTCTTACAATATTTAGAATGGTCCTATTCTTTCTTTCAGACACACCATTTTGCTGTGGTGTGTATGCAGCAGTCAATTGCCTCTTTATCCCTTCATTGCTGCAGAAATCATTGAATTCATTAGAGGTGTATTCTCCTCCTCTATCAGATCTAAGGCATAAGATAGGACAACCAGCTTCTTTTTCTACCAATGCTTTAAAACTTTTGAAAACTTCAAATGCAGCAGATTTCTCTTTTAACATGTAACACCAAGTCTTTCTACTAAAGTCATCTGTGAATGTCATAAAATACCTGCATCCACCATTGGATTGAGGTGATATAGGCCCACAGATGTCAGAGTGAATGAGCTCAAGCTTCACACTAGCTCTCCAATTGGCTTGTTTAGGGATGATGTCTCTGTGTTGCTTACCAGTCAAGCAATCACTACAATTCTCATCAGAGTCTTCTAACTCAGGTAGACCTCTCACCATTTGCTTCTTAGACAAGGTATTGAGCCCTTTAAAACTCAAGTGGCCATATCTATCATGCCATAGCTGGGTGCTTTCTTGCTTGGCAGTTTGCAGACACATAGGCATTATAACAGGTGCAGAGATCACATACATTCTATTCTTAGACATGTGTGAAGTGAACAATAAGCCTCTATCATCATGATACACCTTACATTCATCATTCTTAAACACCACTGAAACTTGTTTTTGCTGTATCTGACCAATACTCAGAAGATTGGTCTTCAAACCAGGCACATAATATACATTGCTAATCACATGAACAATGTTATTAATGCTGAGTTTGATGTTGCCTTTCCCTTTCACAGGCATCTTTGAATCATCCCCCAACTTCACAGAGTCACTATAACTATCATCAAAATTAAACAGCCATTCTTTGTGTCCTATCATATGATTACTACAACCAGAATCTAGAAACCAATTTTCAGATTTTCCAATTGTATCAGAGAATTGCTGTTCAGTTTTAGCCATAAGCAATAATTCTTCATTACCATCATAAAATTCAGCATAGTTGACATTACCTTCCCAATCTGGACATTCAGATTGATAGTGACCTAGCTTGTGACAGTTGTAGCATTCAACCATCTCTTTGCTTTGTCTACCTCTTCCTCGACCTCTATTGGAATTTCTTCCTCTCCCTCTACCAGATCCAGATCCTCTTCCTTGTGAAACTTTCAAAGCTTGTTCTTCTGTGTTCACTTGTGATTTTGCTGAAGGTTTCTTCATCCTTCCTTCATGCACAATTAGACTACTCTGCAATTCATCAATTGACATTGTAGTTACATCGTTGGATTCCACAATTGAACACACCACATAATCAAACTTTGTCACCATGGATCTCAGGATCTTTTCAACAATTGCAACTTCTTGCAATCTTTCACCTTGTGCAGACATTCTATTTGCAATAGCTAGGGTTCTTGAAAAGTAATCTTCCACAGATTCTCCTTCCTTCATTTCAAGAACCTCAAACTCTCTCTTCAGAGCTTGCAGCTGAGCTCTCTTTACCTTTGTAGAACCTTGATACTTTCTTCTCATCGCATCCCAAATACTTTTGGAGGAATTACGATCAAGAATCGTATCAAGAATGGAACGATCGATCGATTGAAACAAGTAATTCTTCACCTTCAAATCCTTCAGCTTGCTAGCATTAGCAGCTTGAATTTCTTCAGCTGTGGCGTTTGCAGGTGCCACCGTGACTCCATCTTCAATTGAGGACCAAAGTTCTTTGGAACGAATGAGATTCTCCATGAGCATTGACCAATGGTCATAATGTCCATCAAACTTTGGAACACGAGACTGTGAGTGTTTGGATTCATCCATTAATGGATCAAGGAAGAAGCTTGAAGAAGAAGCTTGAAGATGAAGAAGAAGCTCGCGCGAAAAAAAACGGTTATAACGGTTTTGTTCTTGGGAAAACTGCAGTTTTCTCTCTTTCCTCAGGTTTAGATCTTTTAGGCTCTGATACCACTTGTTAATTGCAAAGTGGAATCTCTCATCTTATTCATCATAGGCAATGCCTTATATAGGCTTATTTACAACTCAATTGTTTAGACTAGCAAATTGGCCAAGCCAAGCCTAAGCCCAACAGCAGGCCAGGCCAGCCTTGCGCGCGCGCCTGCAACATGCTGCTTGCTGCACAAGCCAAGCCACACAACACTAAGCCTAAGCACATAAGTCTATTCCTAACAGAGTTTCGAGTTGAAAACTACTTGAACCTAACGAACAAAACCGAACTTCTCTTTAATTCTAAACGAGCCAAACTCGAGCCGAAAAAAAAGTTCGTGTTAAACTCGAGCCGAATTTCGAACGAAACCAATTCTTATCGAGTCGAGTCGAGCTCATACAGATTTGACTCGACTCGACTCATTTTCAGCCCTAATCTGAACTAGAAGGCCGAGAGCACGTGAAAGACTTGAGCCCCAATTTGTTTTTTTTTTTAATTTTATTTTTATAAAGGGTGTTAATTTTTAAAAGATAGTAAATATATTCTAGATTAAAGTATTTTTAAAAAATAAAATATTCCTGGTAGAGACATTTTCCAAGCAGAGTGAATGAAATTAAAAAATCTGAACAGAAAGCCAAAAATTGACGAAGAAGAAATGAGCAGAGCCATAAACTAAAACTAAAACATTGCTCCACGTCACTACTCTTCTCCTCTCATCATCCATGGCCATGGCGGTTTCAGGGTTGAGAAGTGGCACTTTACCATTGGTTCATCATCATCATCACCATCATCTTCGTTTCCCATTCGCACCTCCTTCCTTCATCAAGCTCAATGTTCATTCCAAGTCAAAGGGATTCACTCTCTTCGCTCGCTATGCTCAAACTCAGGACCTTTTCTCCTCTCGTCGATTCCAAGGTTTCTTCCTTCAATTCTCTCTAATCTCTACTCATTCACAACAACAAATTACCAAAAATTTAGTTTAGTAAAAAGTACTTTCCAATTATGTATTCTAATTTCAACAAATCATCTTCAGAAATATTTTTAGAATTCTTGTTCATAGAATTTAGAGAAACAGAAAAGAAAAATATCTGAACATTATTGATTCTGAGTCTGAAGTGATGCAAGAGAGGTACTACCTCTATAAATGTTGGTTGTTGTATTAAATTTGATGACGATTTGTATTGTTTTTACAAGTTTATACTTTAACAGGGATAATTAGTTAATGTTTACATTGGAGTATTTATTTATTACATATTGCAGAAAACGATGTAACATAATTAGAGATATAGTACCCACAACTGCAATCGGGAGGGGGCTGAATGAAACCAGTTGATGCCATAACTGACCCCGAACTAGATTAGGCTGTATAGTTGCGTGCAGAAGATACTCGGTTTACGCCAAAAAAAAAAGAGGATATATTGGTAAAACAATAATAATTGCAGATGAAAATTTAAAAGATGTCTTATGAAAAGGGACAGAAAAAACTCAAAAGGTCTTATATGTAGAGACAAGTAGTATTTGTATTAGGGACTAACAAATGAACTAAAGCAGTTGAAACTGTCACTAAGGCTGTGTTTTTGGGAGTTGGGTTTTGGAGGGGAAGGGATTGAAATATTATATGATTATCTATCATGTCATTCGTTCAATTTTTAGTTTTTTTAAATCTGGAAGTATGTGACTGCTGGATCCAGTTCCAAATATTTCACCCTATTAGAACATTGTTTATTTTTACAATTTTATGAATATAAAAATTTGTATCATTTTATTATTAGAAAGTGAAAGCTAATAATTGTTAATAAAAATATTTTTTTTTTCTTTCTCAAATTAATGTAAGTTACTCTGTGGCTGTGGAATGCTTTGAATTTTTGTGCTGAAATGGTTATAATTTGTGTGCTTATATTATGTCAGATAGTATTGAAAAGCTGCCCAAGCTTGTGGAGGACATTGTCCAGACATCTGTGGACACAGGTCCTAGGGGTGTTCTTAGGTTGGCTCAAGGTGTTCAAGCCTTTCTTGGGGTTGGTCAAGAGTGGTTAACTGATGTATCAAAGGTAAACTAACATTCTATATTGTTTATTTTCTAGACATAAGTTTTAATGTTTTTTTACCTTGTTTGAAGTTTGTGGCCAAGTCACATATTAGACTAACTTCTCGATGAAAGAATATAGTTTCACTGTTAAATTAGCACATGCTCATTTTTGTGAAGCACAGGTTGGTATGGTATGCACTATGCAGGTTGTTAAACAGCGGTTATAGTGGCACTATAGCGCAGGGGAATTTGAGTAAACAACTATTGTTCCGCGATACACTAATTAGTACAAAATAAAATATTGTCATATGGCAGCTACAACACTATCGTGTAACAAAATTTGAAAAAACTGCTATTTTCTGCAATTGACAACACTGATGGTATGGCAGGATTATTTTAAAATATATAGGTCTGAGATATCTTGATGGTGTATAGTGTATACATTATCTTGCTGGTGTATACACTGCCAACCTTTTGTTTTTTGTCAATGAAAAAAAAACGCATCTGTTCCTTATTCCTTTTGAATAGTAGTTTGTGTCTTTTCTTTCTCTCTTGACATTATATTTTTGTTTTTTCAATAAAAAAAGACAGTTGCTTAGCATTCTTGCATTATTTTGCAGTCAACAAATTCATCTGCTGGGTTACCGACAGAATTGCAACTTGGTCTACTGTCCCCCTTTTATTTGAGGAGGTTGTTTGAACGCCTTGGGGCAACCTACATCAAATTAGGACAGGTATAAGTGGATACCGTTACTTCCTTCTCACTCTTCTCAGTATGTGTTTTATAATTGTTGAAATTATACAGTTTTAGGTAAGGATGGAGGGGAAAAAAGATTAATGACCTCAAATTGTGTTATGGTTGTTTACACCAATGACTAGGCACTAACCCGCATTTAAACTACTACTATACTTCAAATCCTAATATATTGAGGACACAAATTATGAAATATAAAGCAATGTGGAAACTAATCCTAAGCACTGACCCCTGTTTCTATTAATACTAGACTCCTAGTCCTAATGAAAATAGGAAGCAAATCATGAATTAGAAAGAAATATGGAACCTATCCAAAGAGATAAAATGTAATATATTCTAAATTAAACCCAAGATGCAAGCCAAGTATTAAAGATATTTTCATATATTCTTTTAGTAATGTTATTTCATTGGTAGAATAGTTATGATACATCTCTGTTTTAGTATTAAATGACTCAATAATCAATATTCAAACATCTTAATAGTTTTTAGTGGGAGAGTAGTAATGTAAGTTGCTGTTAGAATTTACGTACCACTTGATATGATCATTTCATTGACACAAAAGTTCTTTCCTTATTTAGTAATTGATCTTCTGTATGCCTTGCACCTTTGTACCAATGATTATTTTTTTGTTTTTGTCTGGTAGTTCATAGCATCCGCACCAACACTGTTTCCAGCTGAGTATGTACAAGAGTTCCAGAATTGCTTTGATAGAGCTCCTCCGGTTCCTTTTGAGGAAATTCAATCCATATTGCGTAAGGAACTAGGAAAACCAATAGAAAGTGTTTATGAATATGTCGACCCAACACCCCTTGCTTCCGCTTCTATAGCACAGGTATATTTGTACACCTATCTATCTCTTCCAATAACTATTAAACTTACTGTGGCTGCTAATGCAATTGCT
The DNA here is from genome assembly GCF_020283565.1 of Trifolium pratense. Lineage (NCBI taxonomy): Eukaryota > Viridiplantae > Streptophyta > Magnoliopsida > Fabales > Fabaceae > Trifolium > Trifolium pratense. The sequence continues at coordinate 28,321,217 of NC_060062.1, forward strand.
GTATATTATATAAAGGTTCATGGTGCAAGGCTAAAAGGCTCACAGGAGGATGTGGTTATAAAGGTCTTAAAACCAGGAATAGAGGACATATTAGTTGCAGATCTTAATTTTGTTTATGTTGTTGCTCGGTTAATTGAGTTTTTGAATCCTGAAATAAGTCGGACATCACTGGTAAGCAAAATATGGACACACTTCTATGTAAATACTTTTGCTAAAAATACAATATGAAAATAATGCTTCCTTGTGTGACATCTTTTCACAACTAGTGAAATTTTTAACTAGGTTAAATTCATCATTTTTTTGCATGTCCCTTTTACTCAATTCATTTTCTTTCTTGTTTCTTATATAATAAAGGATGCTTAAAACTTCTGTATCAATATTCTTCTGTTATTTGTTTTGTTGTCAAAATCACTACCACTGGATGGAATCGGCTACATGGATCAATTAATGTCATAAAACCGTGTCATGTATTAGGTTTAGAGATTGATGGACCTGTAACTAATATGAAACTAATATTTAAAATAAACTAATATGCTAATACTTATTTCCTGTTACAGGACCACTAACTTCTAAATCTCTCTTAACGGTTTTGTCAATACTTTCCTTTCGTCTCCCTCTACCTCTACCTTTGACTATTACATTATCCTCTATTTGGTGATGTTTCAATAAAAAACTTAATTAAACACTTATTTAATAAGTGATTATTGTGTAAGTGCTTATAAGCTATTTCTATCATTGAAAATGAAGTAAGGGTAAAATCTGCATAAGCTATTTTTGTTAGCTATATGGGGCTTATGGATAAATTGTAACCTATTTTCACAAGCCTTTCCAAACACTTGCACAAGTGCTTCCTTTCTCGTAACATGAGTTTCATTTTGTTAGGTTGGAATTGTGAAAGACATACGAGAATCTATGCTTGAAGAAGTTGACTTTTACAAGGAGGCTGCAAATATTGAGGCTTTCAGGAGATACTTAGAAGCAACAGGACTCACTGGGCAAGCAACAGCCCCAAAAGTGTATCAATACTGCAGTACACGGCAAGTTTTAACCATGCAAAGACTATATGGAGTTCCTCTTACTGACCTAGACTCTATTAGGTCATTAGTTACTAGCCCAGAAAGCAGCCTTATATCTGCTCTCAATGTGTGGTATGACTCCAAAATCTATTTCCAGTTAACGTCCCCATGTCTTCCCCTTTTAACATGATAGATATATAATATTGCTGCAGGTTTGGAAGTTTGCTTGCATGTGAATCTTTTCATGCAGACGTACATGCTGGAAATCTGTGGCTTCTACGTGATGGCCGTATTGGATTTCTTGACTTCGGTAAGCTTTTTCTTCCCTGTGCACGGTTTATATTTGGTTATACTTAAAGCTATAACGTTTTTCAGTAATTTTGTCCCCTGTTAACTTTCCAAGGTTTCAAATTTGTCTATAATTTATTTGGAATTTATTATTGCCGTGAGTCATCTTGGAAACTCTAACCAATGTTCTTTGCTATGTTCTTTTACACAGTATGCCTTTATCTTCTATTGACCACAAGTTTTACAGTTCTCTGCTGTTTGCAATGTAGATACATATACATGTATGAGATATCGTGTATTATGAATTTCAATCTATCTATAAAACAAAATTCAATCTACAGGAATTGTTGGTCGTATATCTCCCAAAACATGGGCTGCTATGGAAGTCTTCTTAGGATCAATTGCTATTGAAGATTATGACTCGATGGCATCTTCCTTAATTCAAATGGGTGCTACAAGCAACAATGTTAATGCTAGTGCCTTTGCCAGAGATTTGGAGAAAGTGTTCTCATCAATTAAGGCAAGTGTACTGTAACACACATAAACTCACTTGTCAGTTATAGGTGTGACAGTGACTTTGTATGTCAACGTTTACTGGTCTCGCTATTTTGCGGACCATTTTTCAGCTTTTTAATTTAGTTTCACTCAAACTACAAGGGAATGTTTATATATACTTGTCTAGACATGCATCCACACATCGACACTCTCTTAATCCAGATCATTCATGCAGATTGCAATATATAAATTTTTCACTACTTACGTTGTGCATTTGTGCAGGAGTTGGACACTGAAATAGTTATAGCAGCTAGAAGTGGAACAGCGAGAAATCCAGCTGCTATCGCTGCTAATGTAGTTGTTGATGAGAGGCAGATGAATGCACTATTTCTCGATGTGGTAAGATGTTTAGATTTTGCTAACTGGAATGCTAAGGCATCTTTTATGGAGTTTTTCTACTTATTAAGAAACAGTGATTTATTATGCTTACAGCTTACTTACTGTTTTGAAAGATGAAGACGATGCTTTAAAATAGCTGTCAATTTATTAATATATAACTTTACAGCATATGCTACTTGTGAAAATTTGACATTTTAAGCTAAAAATATTTCTTCAACGAGAAATAGTATTGGAACGGTATTTTATTTTTCCCGATAAGCATGAAAATATAGGTTAAACAAAATTTCCTCACTCCACAGTTTGGGGTTAGTGAATCTTATGGATTAAAGTTTCCACGTGAAAAAAAAAAATTGTTTGATGAAGCCTAATTATTATGTAGTACTTATGTCATCTGTGTATTCCACAGGTTCGTGTTAGTGAATCTTATGGATTAAAGTTTCCTCGAGAATTTGCGCTGCTCCTAAAGCAACTCTTGTATTTTGACCGGTACACACGGTTGTTGGCTCCCAATTTGAACATGCTTCAGGATCAGAGGATTTCTATTGCTTCCAATAAAAGAAGCAACTATAGAGGAAATTAATAATAAGTCAGTATATAAGAATATAAGAAATATAGATGTACTTAATTTTAGCTCAAAAGATTTTATCTATAATGTTACTTTTGTATATATATAAATGAAATACGCCATTGTTGTAGTAAGCCTGACTTTGGATGTTCCTAGAATTAGTGAAGTCAACATTCCTGATTCCTGATGGTGCACTCATTTACTCTTCCCCTACCTTTAAATTGGCATTTCTTAGTGCACCCACTTTATTCTTGTTCCATGGATGGCAACAACTTAAGTTACAAGTTGAAATGCCTTATTCTTATTACCAAAAACTAAATAAAATAAAGCCTTATTGCATGAGTTTGGTTAATAAAATATTATATAAAATTGATATCAGAAATTGTTCTTATAAAGCAAGAAATACCAGGGTACAATAAATTTTCAACAAACATACAGAGTTTAAAATACACAAATAATTACTTCCATATACACCAGAATCATATTTATACAAATATTATATTTTCTGCACCTGTTGCCAAAACTAAGAAAATTGAATAATGAAATACACTATGAAGAGCAATAAGTCCCTCTTATACTACCCTAGTTCAAAACACCATCCCCATATAGTTTACAAAAAGCAACAAAAAAAAGTCATTATCTTAGATGTTTCATTACTATATCTTAAATTTGAATAAAGTATTCCTTTCTTGACATTCTCAGCTTTAAGTTAGATTCAACAAATTCAACTTTCACATCCAAAAAAAAAAAAACAAATTCAACTTTCAGCTCTGCTGGAATTTAATATTCTCCATTGAGCATGGCCTCTTTTCCTTCAACAGAGGATGGAGCACCTCTTATGACTTGACTTGGAGAGGAATAACCCATCAGTTGATGAAGTGCTGAAGCTTTTTCCTGTGATTGTGTTTCCTTTCTTTCTGATGACATATTAGTTGGAGCCCTACTTGTGCTAGGTCCTCTTGAAGCAATTTTCTCCTTCTCTTTTATAGCTTCAACAGTAACGGGAGAGACACTTGGATTATCACGTGCACCGCTATGCAAGTGATGAAATGGTGCAACAGAAACAGGATCTCCTTCTGACGAGTATCATAAGTTTTGTCACAAAAACTTGTCGCAATGATATGCTGCTAATGAGTTTACCAAAATTTTTGGTATTAATGAAGCACAAACGTTAAGTATCTGGGAAGGAGTTCTATAAATTAAAGTACGAAGAAATCAAAACACCTTGACTCTATAAATAACATCTCTCCAAAAGGAGAAACAAAAAGAGATTCTCAATAAAATTCAGACTAAAGATTAAGGAGAGGAAAATGATGAATTAAGGACCATGAAAAACCACATGAAATTGAAACCCTTATTCATCGGGCACTAGGACAACAAAACAACTTTCAGCAGCATAATACTCTGAAGAAATAAACTATTGTTGAATGCAGGATGATGGTAGTTCTTCCCTAAACTCTTCCGTAAAATGGACCAGTTCTGAAATACTCTGAAGAAATACACAACACAAAATGGAAATTAGGAATGTTGTCAATCGTGGATCGTAGAAAATAGCGGTTTGTTCAAACTCTGCTACGCTACAATGTTATAGTGCCACCATTTGACGGCACATGGAAATAATAGTGTATGGCAGAAGATTGTTCAAGAAATCTGTGGACCCATCACTTTTGAGAAGGGTGGAGGAGAAAGTGTGTCAAACTGTTGCTAACACCCAAAAAGAAAGAATATGACTAATATGATTTCATTTAGACACAAAGTTAAACCAATTGATATTATACCTCTTTTTTTGTCTTGGTCTCTTCCTCCCCTTCATCCTTCTCGTCAGAAGAATCCACGACTCCAATCTCCTCTCCCTGAGCAGCCATCGTAAACCATAAACAAACCGACAATTCAGCACTTCAAAATACAAATAGCAATTTATTCGAATTCTGGTACATACACTACTGTTATAACGCCATGAAAACACTTTGTAATGAATAGTGTATCACGGAACATTGTTCAAATTTTGCAACACTTTTAACACTACAGCGGCGCTATAGTTGCCATTTGACAACACGGAAATAAAGACAGCGTTAGCAAGAGAAGTGCTACCAACACTCTTTTTAACTATCACTATATTATTAATTGAAATTTATGTGTTCCACCATTTATGATATGACAGAGAAAGAATATACCTAATAAATCCAAAAAGAAAGAATATGACTAATATGATTTCAGCAATACTGCAATACTGCGTCAGGCAAATAAATCCCAAAAGAAAGAATATGGCTAGTATGATTTCATTTAGACACAAGTTAAATCAATTGAGATTATACCTGTTTTGTCTCAGTCTCTTCCTCTTCTTCATTATTCTCGTCAGAAGAATCCGCGAGTCCAATCTCCTCTCCCTGAGCAGCATTCGTAAACCATAAACAAACTTACTGAGCACTTCAAAATACAAAATAGCAATTTATTCGAATTCTGCTACATACACTACTCTTATATATATATATATATATATATATATATATATATATATATATATATATATATATATATATATATATATATATTCTGCAACACTTCAACAATACAGTGCTAAAGTTGCCATTTGACAACACTGAGATTGTTGAGATTTGCCTTTAAGTTGGATGCAGAAAATTGTTGGAGAGCCTGTCAACTGCGTAAAACGCAGGTTGAGGGTGGCACTCTGCCTGCTGCGTAAAACGCAGGTTGCAGTATATATATGCTGCTCTGTTTTTTCTTCAGCCGCCAGAGAGAGAAAGTCACACGAAGAAGAGAGAGAAAGAACAGGGGTTTTGAAGAGGGTTCTTCACCAAAATCAATCTAGGGTTTAAGAGGGTTGCTCTTGGCCATTCTCTAGGGTTGGGAACTCATTCTTTCATCTTGTAATCACTTATCATTGAAATCTCTTGGTCACGGGAAGAGATTTGGGAAAAGGGTAAATTGAGTAAAACTCTAAATCTTGCAACTCTTTTGTATTGAATCTTTGTAATCAAGAACAAGTTTGATAGTGGATTGGAGAGTCTCTCTCTCCCCCAGAGTAGGTTGGTTTTAACTTTAGTTGATTTATGGATAATTTTTTTTGTTTGGTTGCTTCAATTCATTTGTCCCATACACTAAAGGTTATTGGTGGGGTTTCTTCGGATTCACAACAGAGATAAAGACAGCGTTAGCAAGAGAACTGCTACCAATACTCTCTTTTTAACTATCACTATATTATTAATTAAAATTTGTGTTCCACCATTTATGATATGATAGAGAATGTGTCAAAGAATGTTGGTAACACTCCTCATGGCAGCAATACTGCGTCATGCAAATAAATCCAAAAAGAAAGAATATGACTAATATGATTTCATTTAGACACAAAGTTAAACCAATTGAGATTATACCTCTTTTGTCTCAGTCTCTTCCTCTTCATCATTCTTGTCAGAAGAATCCACGACTCCAATCTCCTCTCCCTGAGCAGCATTCGTATACCACGACACAGCATGGGGGATGATCATATTTTTTATTGTTTCACTATAAAGATACATTAAAAAATTCATTGAAGCATTCAAGATTACAAATTCAAAAAAAGCATCATGAATCAACAGTTATACTATAACTGCATATGATCATGATACATGTTGGACACAGCTGAGACAAACAAGTAAAATGCAATTAAGCTTACGAAATATCATAGTGGCGCTCAATCTGAAGTTGTAGTTCCCAAATCTGTTATAAAATAAATTAAACTGTTCAAGCAATAGTAGAAAAGTTGAGCCTTGAGCCTTGAGTTTATATAGATAACCTGCCATACCATATATTCATCGAACTCTTCTTCATCGCCGTTATCTATATCTTCAAAAAAGTTGAAGAAGCTTTTCTGGGGATTATACTCTTTATCCAGTGTCAGGCATTTTTCTTCGAACCAGCCAATTTCGGTCCTGTAAAACCAAAATGCAGCAAGTAAACCTATAAATTAATAGGACAATAGCATCAGGTAAAAAAGAGCAGCTTACCCAATTGCTTTAATTGGTGTGTAACGTCCCATATGAAATGTCTTTTCCAAGTATGAGTTGAAAAAATATGATTGGATTTGAAAGAGAATTTAAGCACAAATCCTTTCGGGTCATCGATGGTGGTGCACTCAATATCTTCGAGATACTTTAGAGCATCTTTATCACACTCCATAATCTGGTTTGTAGAGAACATCATGAAAACACCAGTACAAAAGTAATTTTATGGCTAAAAATAACTCAAGCATTTAATGGTACTAAGTTAGCAATTGAACCCTTTTTTCAAATTACCTCTTCAGCTAGTTCTTTATTGTTTTTCATGGTATTGAGCCAAAAAAGAGGTACTCCATTCTCTGCATAAGTCAAGTCACAAGAAAATTGCAGAAGAGAAAGAACTGAAACAATAACTTTTTAAGGTCACGTTCCTAGTTATTACCTTCAGCCTCAGCTGTAGTTTCATTTGTTACCCCTTCCACTTTAGCAACACCATTCACAATTTTATAGCGCTGCAACCATGCATATTATGAGCTAAGTGATAAAAATATTACATAAAAAGTTTACATATAAATCAGATTCAATAACTTCAAACTTAAATAGTACAAAAATTAAACATGATTAAATTTGACAGTGGAACCAGTAATTTAATGTCTGTCTCATTAAAATAGCATCATATCTGATATGCAATTTTCTCTGTACAATCAATAAAAGAATCCTCAAGATACCGTTGTGTAATATTCTTGACTCAATTTTCGGTATTTGGCTTCAAAATCTGCTTTCTCTTTCAGTAAATTATCAAAATTTTCCTGTACAGTCATAAAACAATTTCGGGTCATGAAATCAGCCTTACAAATACATTAAAATACTGACTACAATGAACCCACAATGAATCAACCTCATGAGAACAATTTTATAACAACAAATTACCTTATCATGATATCACTAAATCTCCCATCTATATGACAGAGTCCAATGATAAAGCAGCACTATCAATAAATCATAAGCATATGGGGACAAATTAAACAATTAAGGGTAAAACAAAACACATTCAAAAGTCCAAACAGCCAACAAAATCTAGCATAAAAACTATAAAATTTAGGGACTATACCTGAATCTCTTTGAGATGGTTAATCTTCTCCTCAATGGATGAAATCTTACAACAAATTCAACCGAAAATCAAAAAGTAATAAATAATAACTCAACAAATCATCAAAACAAAAACCTTCTACAAAATTAAGGTTTTGATTAAAGCACGGAACTTTTTTTTGTAGGCTTTCACCACCAGTTTATTGTGGTTCGGGGGTCAGCTCTTGCATCAAGTGGTTCCAACTCCCCCCGATCGCAGTTGCGGGGATCGAACCGTGTTACTCCCTATCAAGTTCAGCGCCAATCACCACTGAACCAACTAACGATTGGTAAAAAAACACGGAACTTTACCACAACAAAAAATAGATTAAAGAAAAGTCTATAATTGAAGCAAAACAAAGAGTAACTGATGAAGAAACATGCAAACCTTGAGAAGGTTAACTACGTATGATCGATCGTCTTCACTGAGATCGGCAACGTTGGCACCTTCCTTCTTGTTTATTTTTTGTTCAAAATAACTTTCCTTGTTGTTAGTCATCGAGAAGAAAACCTAGAAGAGAGATAGAAGAGGGTTTAAGGGTTTTTGGTTGATTTTTTGTCAATCCTCTGTTTCTTTTTTAAAAGCCCCGTCAATGTCCATCAAATTGTCATGTGACTAAATAAATTGCATTTTGTCACACTCGCAAAAAATATTGCTAGTGTCGGACGTCAGGACCGGGTTCGAACCCCGGTCACTCCACTTTGTGTGTGTGAGTTTTCAATGACTTTACCATTTCATCTATCAACAAAAAAAAAAGTAAATATTATTTAATTATTTTTTAAAATACTTATTTTACTTTTTATGAATGTGACCAAATGCAATTTATTTGGTCAGATGACCATCTAAGAATATCTCATAAAATAAAAGCCTTATTGCAAGAGTTTGGTTAATAAAATATTATATAAAATTGTTAGCAGAAATTGCTCTTATGAAGCAAGAAATATACCAGGGTACAATAAATTTTCAACAAACATACACAATTTAAACACACAAATAATTACTTCTATATACACCAGAAATCCAGAATCATATTTACACAAATATTATATTTTCTGCACCTGTTGCCAAAACTAAGAAAATTGAATAATGAAATACTATACTATGAAGAGCAATAAGTCACAGTCACTAGTTCAAAACACCATCACCATATAGTTTTTTTTAAAAAAAAAGGTCATTATCTAGATATTTCATTACTATATCTCAAATTTGAATAAAGAATTCCTTTCTTGACATTTCCAGCTTTAAGTTAGATTCAACAAATTCAACTTTCAGCTCTGATGGAATTTAATATTTTCCATTGAGCATGGCCTCTTTTCCTTCAGCAGAGGATGGAGCACCTCTTATGACTTGACTTGGAGAGGAATAACCCATCAGTTGATGAAGTGCTGAAGCTTTTTCCTGTGATTGTGTTTCCTTTCTTTCTGATGACATATTAGTTGGAGCCCTACTTGTGCTAGGTCCTCTTGAAGCAATTTTCTCCTTGTTTGTTATACCTTCAACAGTAACGGGAGAGACACTTGGATTATCACGTGCACCGCTGTGCAAGTGATGAAATGGTGCAACAGAAACATGATCTCCTTCTGACGAGTAACTTTTACTAACAGAATGACCATAATCATCGGAATATGACACGGGGTCCGCAGCATGAGGAATGATGCCATTTATCAGCTTATTTTGTAGGTCCGGTCCACTTGATAGTGGTCCAACAACATTTGGAGTATAAGAGACTATATGACTACTGTTCTGGAGAGAAAATTTAAGTACCTCTTGACATGCACCACATTTGAGCTTATGACATACTCTTTTGAAAAGGAGAAAATCTGCGGGAAGTTGCAGCAGCTTTAAGCATTTATGACAAGTGATGAATGGTGCTCCACCTGCTACTGGCCGGTAATGTCGCTTACTCAAACTCGGTTTATCCCTTGTATAGTTCATCTCGGGAGCCATGTGCCTCTGATCACAAGATTTTGTTTCACGGCTGTGTACATGTTTTGAGGGCATTAACCATTGTGGGCTTGAAGGATAAGATTGGTGAGATAAGCAGCGAGTATGACCCGGATGGCGCCTATACAGATCTTCACGCTGGTAAGGAAATTGCGGAGGAAACTCTCCTGAGCGTTGCCATTCTTGAGGAAAGCAATCGAAACAAGGATGATCAACATGGTGTGCATTTCCTGATGGTATCCTTGAAAGGTTATGCCGCCTTTGGTGCATGTTGATGCCATGACTATAGCTTGCATTTGCATCCCCCCGAGAGTAATCCAAACCATGATAAAATCTTCCTTCGTGAAAATCATGACTTTGGAATGAAGAAATATGATTTACTGCGGACGGTCTTTCATTTATTTCCCTGTTTGCAAGGTTGGTTCGGTTGAGCTGATCCTGCAATTTATAAACCATTCTCAACAATTTCATCTTCTCTTGATCAGGGTCCTCGACGGAGTCAGGTGAAACATAGCTTGAATTGAGGTAGAGTTCATCGTATATTTGATTTGCTGGACTACCACTTTCATAGCCAGATTGGGAACCACTTCCATGGAGAGGCATTTTGAACGGAAACTCGTCTTTTTTTGTTCTCATCCGATGTGCATGATCAAGTCTTGTGGTCTCCAGCACCTCATTTTGACAATTTCTATTAGGAAAATTCGATTGATGTTGCGTTTCAACATCTTCATATAGCATGCTATTAACAACCCCTTTTCCCTTTCTGGACACTCCCTCGAAAGAATATAAATTTTGACCAAGGAACTGTTCGTCGATCCCATCGTTAGAAGAGACACTTCCATCATAAGCATGAGAACTTCTAGTGGTTGGAGATTTAGAAACCTCTTCCAGTGCACCAGTAATCTCCAAACTGAGATTATTTACATCTGTGTTGTCAAATGTATCTGCAGACCTTACACGCTCAAAGCTACGGGGAATATTTTCGGACAAAGATGCATGATTATGACATGTATCTTCTTTAAGTTCACGAGGTGAAACATATGAAATGCTTCCCTTTTTAGACATGAAGTCCACAGTACTTGACCTTTCGGCAGTAGATAACAAATTTCCATTATTTAATTCTTTTGAGTCTTCCTTATCGGTTCCATTAACGTCTGTTGCCGAGCTTTCATCTACTAGAGCCAATTTGTCATTATCGACACAATCTCCATCTGATCCAGAAGTTAACTTCTGGCCTGCTCCTTCTTGTGACAAGATTCCATTATTTAACTCTGCTGCTACTTCTAAATCATTTGTGCCGATGGCTACATCAGACTTTACCCCTACAATAGCTGTTTTATCATCACTGGCATCTTCTCTATCCAATGCATTAATTAACTGATTTTCTGCCCTTTCTAATGGCATGTTTCCATTACTTGGCTCTTCTTTTACTTTCAAGTTAGTCTCATTTACCTTTTCTACTGAATTGTCTGCCACCAATTCTGCTGACGTCTCATTCGAACAGCCTTTGTTGGACACCGTATGCCTTCTGATATCTGATAGTTTATAGATATCCATTGCATCTTTCAGTTCTTCATTTGATGATGAATTAAATGGTCCAAGATGCTCTTCATCACATTCACCATTTTCAATTTGACCCCTTCCCCCATTTCCATCCGATGAATATTCTCCTGAAGAACTAGTTGCTTTTTCCCTCAAACCATTATCCTGATAAATAGCTGGTCGCTCTTCATTACATTCACCATTTCCAATTTGAGCGGTTTCACCATTTCTGTCCAACGAACATTCTTCTGAGGAAGAACTAGTTCTTTTTTCCCTCAAACCATTTTCCTGAGAAGTAATTGGTTTCTCTTCATTGCATCCACCATTTTCAAGTTGAGCCCTTTCAATATTTACCTCCAAAGAACATTCTGACGAGGCAGAAAAAGTAGCTTTTTCCCTCAAACCATTATCCTGGGTAGTAACCGGCTTCTCTACATTGCACTCACTATTTTCAATTTGATCCTTTCCTTCATTTCCCTCTGAAGAACAATCTGCAGACGAAGAACTGGTTGCTTTTCCCCTCAAAACGGTCTGTTGAGGACTACAGTCCAGTGCATTTCTAGGAGCAGTATCAGCCTCATGTGAGCTGGATTCTGAGTTCACAGTTGTACTTTTTCGTTTCTTAGCTGCATGGAGAACAATGAAGTTATTTCAATTACAAATTTTAAGCACTATAAGAGGTATATGTTAAGAAACATTATCCTCATTTGTAAAATAAAAGATTTCATAGAAGTTAATACATTCATGAGTAAGCAATAGAATGGAAGCAATTCTTGTTTCATAGAGAGCAGAATAATTATTTTTGTACGATATTCATATCAACCAATCAACGAAGGAGAATAACCAATATTATAGAAAAACTAATTAAGGTTGAGAAAATTCATTAAAAAAAAAAAGATAAAGTAAGTTATGGTCAGATCAAGCACATGTGTAACATCCATAAACTTCACAGTAGTTTAATTTTTTTCCGACACCATGTTTCCAAAACAGTGTCGTCAAATCGCAGGTTGTAGAATATACTAGTAGTGTGCTGAAATTCCACTATGCTACAATGCTATAGCCAATATTTGACAATACTCTACTAAATCGCGTATCATTGAAGAATAAAGGTTTATAAAAATTTCACTATACTATAGCTGCTATTTGACAATACTGCTTCAAATGTAAAATCATAAACAATAATGAGATTTTTAACCTTGAAGAGTTGTGCCACATCCACCACACTTGTACAACTCAAAATTTGGAGACTCTTGAAGAAGCTGCCAGCATTTCGGACATAATACAAATCGAGGTTTGGGAGCCGGTTCACTAGACATTCTTACTCCAGTTTTGCAACTAATGATAGTTCAAAGACTGGATTTTGACAACAAATTTAGCATAAAAGATCTCAAAGTGAAATTCCAATTTCATTCACAATCTTCTGACCGGAAAAGAACAACAAACTAAGCTCATCCAAGCTTTCACTGCCTGCATAAGACAAGACCCAAGTTTTAACTTCAATTCTTGAAAATAATTATCTACATGAAAATAGTATGATTTATTCAAGAAAATGAAACTGCAAGGTGTAGCAAATCAACACAAGTATAGATGATAAAATAACTTCCTTTTTTGTATGTTTGGTTTGGTTCCCCTTCAAGAGTGGCCAAAATTGATTTTAGAGGTGTAGAATTGATTTTGACATGTTTATTTTCACTAAAGTAGAATTGATTCTGTCACACGAACTCATTCACTTGAAGCTAGAAATTGTAGCTTCCGAATTTAAAATTGATTTTTAGACTCAAAAGTTTTTGTTCAACTCACTGTATCCAAACATAAATCACTTTAGATTTAACTCAATTTTAGTCAAAATCAATTCTCTCAAAATCAATTTTTTTCCTCAAGGCACATGAGAAATCTTAACAAAGTGCCTTGATAAGTCTTGAGTCAACTAATTTAGTACAAACCTGACACCACTATTATGAGAAGACTGAAGATATACAAATTAATGAAGTAGGAGGAAATTTTTTTCTGAACTAGGAAATACTCTTGAAAAGGAACATCCTCCAATTTAGGAAAAAAATCCATAATTCTCAAAACATGTCCACTAAATAGAACAATATATCTATTTTTTTTTTTCTTCCCAAAAGACTAAATGACAAAAACCCATAAAAAAAGGGGAAAGAGAGGAAAAGAACAAAATAGAAGTTAAAATCCAGCTAACAAATAAGTTGGAATTCACATAGGGAATCATGAATTATAAATTCAAAATATATATGTAAAATAATTTAAACAATCCAACAAAGTAGAATCAGTCTGCAGAGGAATCTAAGAGACTAAGACAGTAAGACACATATCAAGTTTAACAGAACAAAGAACACCAACTCAAACCAACGATCAAATCAACACTCATATCATACATACCCATCAAGTGAAAATTCCTTAAAAAGAAAAAACATTTCATAACATGCAAAACCCACAAAGGAAATACAAAAACAATTTATCATTAATTAAAAAAAAATGATTTTTTTAAATAAATAATAAAAAAAACAACTTTCATATGAAGAACAGTTACAACAACAACAACCTTAATTAATTCACATGTAAGAGGTGATGAGAAGGAAAATGAATTGAAAAAGGAACCTGTGTGTGGTGAGAAAGTGGTGAAGTGGGTTGAGACAAAATGAAAAATCTTTTGTTTGGAAGAAAGCATTTTTATTTTTTTTGGTTATGATGACCAAAGAATAGAAGAGAGAGACAGACACACCTTCATTCTCTTTTCTTTGTTTCTATTTTTTTCTATGTAGTGTTTGTGAAGTTATGAAAGTCAACTCTGACCCACAACAAAGAAAATGGATCTTGTGTTCCATCTCATCATCATCATCATCATCATCATCATCTCCAATGTTCTCAATCTCTATATCTTTGTGTTGTTGAATGATTGTGTTGTTTATTTGATTGGTTTTTGCGGATAAAGAAAAAGTAGTAGTGAAATTGAATCGAAGGAAACGGAAAAAAGAAGCGTACAATAGAAGGGTGTTGTGTTGGTGAGGTGTGTGTCAGAGTCGGCGCTTTTTCCATTTAAAGCGCAACCTACTCATTGTGACGTGGCTTCCGTAGTCCCCTACCATTTGACATTTATTTATTTTTTATCATGTTTTTTTTGTCAAGTAGTTTAATGGCTAAACTCTCACACATTTAAATATGGAGAAATGTGGAATTCGGGGTTTGAACCCCGGTCACTCCAATAAATTTTTTATGATGTCTTTATATTCGAATTAGGATGGAAAATTGTTAAAAAAGAAAAGAAAAATAGAGGTTAATTTTTATGCACCGTCAGAGTAAAGTTATTTTATACGTGTATTCAATGATGTATTGATACATCATTTAATGAATGTAACACGTCATGTATTTATAAATAAATATGATGTGTCAATATATTATTGAATGCACGTGTAAAACAATTTTACACTAGTAATAGTGTATATAAATTAAATTCAAAAAGAACTTAGTATTATCGGTTGAACTACATATAATATTTAGGGTGTGTTTGATCTGCTAAAAAATAAGGGACTTGACAGGACAAATTTTGCTATATTGTGTTTGATTTTAAAACTGTTCCTGATACTGGACAAACTGGGGGCCAAGGGACAG
The DNA here is from genome assembly GCF_020283565.1 of Trifolium pratense. Classification (NCBI taxonomy): domain Eukaryota; kingdom Viridiplantae; phylum Streptophyta; class Magnoliopsida; order Fabales; family Fabaceae; genus Trifolium; species Trifolium pratense. Next base: position 28,336,220 of record NC_060062.1, read on the forward strand.
GACAAAACTTGAAATTCTTGTCCCCCACAGAACTACGGGACAACTTTTTGTCCTGAGCACAAGTTACCTAAAATACAAAAATAACCTTTTATCCACCAAACATTGTACAATACGAAGTTTGTTCAATACCCTTTTTTTTTTAACCAAACAAACTTACTGCATTTAATTAATTATCAAAAGTTCAATACATAAAGGAATAATCTCAAATCTATGGAAACTAGTCCAAGAATTGGCCGCCCTACCTAAAGTGTGAGCAACCGAATTCACTTGTCTCCTAATAAACTTAACTTCAAAGTTCACACATGATAGCATAACAAGAATAATTTCATTAACGATTGAAAGAAACTCTGAGTTGTCTCGCTGTTTGGTACGAATAGCATCAACCAACACTTGAGAGTCACTTTCAAATTGGACGCTTTCAAAATCTCTATTCTTAGCTTCATTCATAGCTTGCAATAATGTCAATGTTTCACCCTCCTCTGTTGATAAAGTCAGTTGCTGGCACTGAGTAATTCCAGCCATAAACTCACCAGAATTATTACGAAAACAAGCACCCATCGCAGTCCTACCTTAAACGTTTGTCCTGTGTTGTTATGTTTTGTACTGTTTTGTATTGTTCTGTCCAGTATTTATATTTTGCAGATCAAACGGACCGTTATATATTTATATTTTTATGAGACAATATTTAAATTATAAGTGACTGAAAATTTATTTGGATTAAGAAAGAAAGTTATGTTTGGGTTTTTATTTTCTTTTTTCTTCATGATATAAGCACGAAAAATTTATTGATATTTTGAGATAATTAATTTTCATTAAAAAAATTGTGAAGCACATAAAATAAAATTTTCTCTTTTAATCAAATAAATAAGAGTCGAAGATCGAACTCGCGACTGTTAGTTTAAGTGGTCAAAGTTTTTTACCATTTCAACAAAAAAAAATTTTTGACAATAACAAATTTATTGTTGGTCATATATATATTTTGATATATTAAAAAAATACATATAAAACTAACTATATATTTTTTAATTTACATGTAATTGTTAAAATATTTTGTAATTTTGAATGGAGATCGTGGAATAGAATTTATATATAATTTATCAATTGTAGAAATTTAGACTTAAACCACTAAAAGAATAAAAGCTATTTGACAATGGAAAAACTTCAAGAAAGACTTCAAACACATTTGGCAAACGCACATTTGACAGGGGTTTTGCGAGGGGCACGTGTTGCATAAAATAGTGAGTTGTGCAAGTATACACATTCTATTTGCAGGAAGTAATAAGAGAGAGTATCATAACCACATGAATTGTCTAAGGGAACATCATTCCATTCATCATATTTCAACAATTGTAAAGAAAAAGTAACCAAATATCATTTTAGGATTTCAACAATTGCAAAGAAAAAGTGATTAAAAGGTTTGATAACAAGTTGTGGAAAGTAGTTGGAATCATGATCCATTTAACTTGTTTAATGTGAGCAAGTTTGCCTTGTGGTTGTCATGGCTTTTGCGAGCAAGTTTGCCTTGTGGTGTATGTTTACAACGTTAAGTATAAAATGACGGATAAGGTATTCCTATGTCTAGATCACTCTTACTTCGTTTTAGTCCAGATTATCGTGCTTTTTAATCTCACTATGGCCTTAAGGTTTATGTCTAAGTCCTTAAGTAAGAATTATGTGTCCATATTCTATTTAACCAATTAATCTTTTAAATCCATTTATCATTAGATATTTAGATGTCTCATAACAATAAATTAGTGTCTAGGTCTAAGTTGATCAAGTAAAAGGATAAACATATTTCATGAAAGCAAAAGGATTAACGAAGCATAACAACACACATCACATCATTAAATTTTATTAAACTTCACATATTCTAACTATAGAGTTTAGCTGAGTTTAGCACGTAATGAACATATAAACACAAACAACCAAAATGGTAGGATCGTACATCATAAAATATATGAAATATAAACCTACAAGCACAACCACCGAATGATGAAGTCTCAACCTCCAAGTGCAGCGGCGATGTGCCTCTGGTTATTAGAATCGCACGATGGTGATTTCTTTCTCTCTAACTCTAGTGTGACGGCTACCTCTACCTTGTATATGGAATTAGGTTAAGAAGGCTCCTTATATATGTGTCAGCATCAGATCATGGGCCTTGTCCTTGATTGGGATAAGTACAACCCAATATAATAAAGCATATTCCCTCAAGTAACCAATACTATGATAATACTACACATGAGAATAGCCACCTGTCTTTCCTCCATTAAGCAGCGTGTACTTCTCTCATCACCTATGTGGCCATTTTGACCATGCGTCCGACTCACTGTCATTCTGGGTTGTACGGAAAATGAATGTCCTTACTCTGATTATCACTTTTGAGCTCTGAGACCTTTTTCATTGTGGCTCAGTGGTCTGCCTTGACTCAAATTGTCACTGGAACGAACTTTTTTTCATAGAGAATTACACGAAGTCCTAAATATATCACTAGACTCAAAAACATATAAAAATGACTCAAAACAATAGTAGATAACCGTCTTGGCAGATAATAATCCAAGTACCAAAGGACTAATAACATCACATAAAGTGAGTTATGAGCATGCGGGCTCGCAAATCGCAATGCACCTTATCACTTGGTATAAATTATTTTTGCATAAAATACTCAAATTATTTTAATATGATTACTTATTCGTCAAAAACAATAAATAAGAGAGGATTTTTTTATTGTAAAAAATAGGGAGAGAAATTTTTCATTTGTATTGGAAAGTCAACAATGTTGGCAATGAAGGTCGAATATTGGACCTCATGCATACAACCCAAATCCCTCACCACTAGACCAAATCTAGTGGCTTACCTTAATAGTTATTATTAATCAATCCTAACCATTAATTGATATTAAAATTAAAGTTCAAGATTTGAAGTAAATTATAAACTCTTAAAATAATATTTTATAGACCATTTCACAAAATAGGTACAACCTCGTTAAGTAAAGCAGTTTTTTATGTACAAAAAATAAAAACAAATTTTTTAAAAGTGATTCTTACACGGTCACGTGATCAACGAATTACATTTGGTCATGTACTGGGCGAATTTCGCATATCGCCCATTGGGCCTAGAGCGTCGCCTGCCAAGTGGGCCACGTCCAAGATAAGGGAAGAAGCCCATCAAGAGTTGGATCTATCACATATTTAGACTTAGCCGTTGGACTGGGCAATGGGCTTAAGTGAATATCCGGTGAGCCCAATTAAAGTAAAAAGGACGATAAGCCCAAAATCAAGTAAACCCTAAAATACCCAATAGGCGATTAGAGCTAGGGCGCGACCTGCATCTCTAGGGCAACGCCAAAAAGGGTGGACTCTGTGTTACTGAAAAAATCTTCTCCTTCCTTGTATCAACCGCTACCTTGAGAAGAAAGAAATAAACTTCTCGCAACTGCCATAGCTTGGAGACCAAGGTTCTCATCCCTATTTTCACGCCATACCACCGAAGAAGATGCTAAGGGCCGGATTTTTAGGAACCCTTGCTTGGAGAAGAAGACTAGAAGCTCTATAAATAGTTCCATATTCTCATTTTGTAAAGGGATCGAATTCTGACTTATTAAACTCCCAGGGTTGTTGGGATTGAACTGAGTGTAATCACACCATTTGATCAATAATACAAACCCCTTTGTTTTTTACCAGAACATTTTGGCGCCCACCGTGGGGCTGCGGTAAAATCATTTGATCCCAGCCTATCACAGCAACTAGACGAAAAATCAAACATCTTCACATGGCTGGAGAACACGAAAACCACGACAACTCTAACGTTAACACCCTGCAAGCCGCCGTCGTAGAGATTCGGCGCTTACAAACTCAAATTGCGGCCATCGAAGCCGAAAGAACTAATGAAAAAGAAAGAGCGAAATTGATTTTGGAGGAGGAGGAGGGAGAGGGCGTCATGGACGTACAACCCTTAGCACAACACTTGTGGGATGCCCAAGTAGTGGAAACAATCAAGGTTCCTCACCTTCCTACCTTCGACGGAAAGACGGATCCAAGGGAGCACTTGATGGCAATTGGGACACAAACTGCCATAATCAACGCTCCGGAGCATCTGAAATGTAAATTACTGGCCGGCACTTTCAAGGATGTCGCCCTGCGTTGGTACATGAACCTTCCAAGAAACTCAATCGAGAGTTATGCTGACTTTCATAAAAAATTCATTCACCAGTTCGCTGGATCGAAACACGTGAAAGTCACATCAACCAGTCTTTTCTCCATCCGCCAAAACCATGGCGAGTCATTACGTAACTTCCTCGCCAGATTTAGCGAAGCCACCATCAAAGTCTCAAATCCAAATCAGGAGATGTTCGTGGCAGCCTTCCACAATGGGCTAAGAGCGGGACATTTCAACGAGTCCTTAGCCCAAAAGCCAGCCTCGTCAATGCAAGAGGTGAACAAGAGGGCGGAGTGTTATATAAAGGGCGAAGAAAGTAACGCCGAGAAAAGGCAAAGAGATGTTAAGGAGAAGGAATACGTGGGCCGTGCCACTAGAGCGCCCGAACACCCACGACCAAAATCGGGAGGCCACCAAGGGGATCCATGGCAGAGGCACCATGGGAAGCCCTACCGCCAACCGCCCAGAAGAGAATTCAGGAATCATCCCGCCAATGAAGACCTCACGCCATTAAACGCCTCAAAGGTTTACGTTTTAAATGAGATTCTGGCCACTGGTTTGGCAAACCTCCCCCCAAGGAGAACCAGTAACATCCCCATGGGGCTGGACGATAACGCCTGGTGCGCATATCACAGGTGTAGAGGTCACTCCACGGAGAAATGCTTCCGCTTAAGAGATTTAATCGAAGAACTAATCAAAAGCGGACACCTTCGCAAATTTATTGACGACGCCGCCCAAGGGCGGGTTGTCGTGCCAAAAGTCCCCCGGCAGGAGCCACGAGACCCTCCTGGGCCAAGCAGAGAGCCTCCCAAGGGGAGAATCTCCGTGAATACAATAGCGGGAGGATTCTCAGGTGGGGGCGAATCAAGCTCAGCAAGAAAAAGGTATGTACGCCGAGCCATCTCGGAGATATACCTCGTAAGTCAGCCTCAGCCATTAGACGTACCAGACTTGGCATTCACGGCAAAGGATGGTTTGGAGGTAGCACCCCATGACGATGATCCTTTAGTGATACAAGTCCAAATTTTGAACTGTGATGTAAAAAGAGTATTGATAGATTCGGGAAGTTCAGCGGACATCATGTACTGGGAAGCTTTCAAGGCCATGCAATTAGCAGAAGAGCAATTGCAACCATACTCCGGAACCCTGGTTGGGTTCTCTGGCGAACAAGTGGACGTAATGGGTTACGCCTCTCTTCTTACCACGTTTGGAGAAGGCAGCAACGCCAAAACTATCAAGGTTCGATATCTGGTAGTTAAAACTCCTTTTACCTCCTATAATATTATTATAGGAAGGCCCGCCTTTAACGCATTAGGGGCGGCCATGTCCACTTTATACTTAGCAATAAAATACCCCCTCGAGAATGGGGGAGTAGGAACAGTACGGGGCGATCAGATTCTCGCCAAGAAGTGCTACGAGTCCAGCTTAAAAATACGACACCGAACTTCCGGCGCAAGCGGGAAATTCGAAAGAAGACAAGCCGCAATTCCGGGCGGCATAAACATGATAGAGAGCGCAGATATGGATCCAAGGGAGGAATTCCAAGATCGAAGGGTAAGCCCTATAGAAGACCTAGAGCAGGTTCAAATTGGCGATTACCCTCACCAGACAACTAGCTTGGGAACAGCGTTGCCCAGCGAGGAGAGGAGACGAATCATCAAAATCTTGAAGGATAACGCTGACCTATTCGCATGGAAACCTTCAGACATGCCAGGGATTGACGAAGGGGTGATAACACATAAACTCTCAATATCACCCAGCACAAAACCAGTTTCCCAAAGAAAAAGGAAGGTGGGAGAAGAAAGGCGAGTCGCTATAGCAGAGGAAGTAGAGAAACTAAAGGAAGCAGGATTCATCGAAGAAATAAAATATCCCTCATGGTTGGCAAATGTCGTCATGGTGAAAAAGGCCAACGGGAAGTGGAGAATGTGCGTGGACTTCACAGACTTAAACAAGGCGTGTCCCAAAGACCCATATCCCCTACCTAACATAGACAGGTTAATTGATGGCGCCTCGGGGTGTAAGATGCTGAGTTTATGGACGCCTACTCCGGATACAATCAAATAAAGATGAACCCCTCCGACGCCCGCCATACAGCCTTTATGTCGAATACCTGCAACTATTTTTACAACGTCATGCCTTTTGGACTGAAGAATGCGGGAGCAACATACCAAAGGTTGATGGACAGGGTTTTTGCTGAGCAAATAGGGAAGAATTTAGAGGTATATATCGACGACATGGTAGTAAAAACTTCCGAGGGAAGTCGCCATGATGATGATCTGTTGGACATCATGGGATCAGTAAGAAAGTACAACATGAGACTAAACCCAGCAAAGTGTTCCTTTGGGGTACAAGCCGGAAAATTCTTAGGGTTTATGCTCACCAGCAGAGGAATAGAGGCTAACCCCGAAAAATGCCAAGCCATCATAGACATGAGGAGCCCTACATCCGTGAAAGAGGTACAGACCTTGACAGGCAGAATAGCCGCACTATCCAGATTCCTATCATGTGCGGGCGAAAAGGGTTTCCACTTCTTCGCATCTCTTAGGAAAAATGAGAGATTTTCCTGGACGCCAGAATGCGAAGAAGCCTTCAAACAACTAAAAGAGTTCCTGGCATCACCGCCCATCTTGACACGCCCATTACCAGGTAACACCCTTTACCTATATCTCGCAGTCTCGGATAGAGCTTTGAGTTCAGCTCTAGTTCAAGAAATAGAGGGCGAAGAAAAACCTATATATTTTGTAAGTAGAACCTTAAGGGGAGCAGAAACTAGGTATCAAAGAATAGAGAGGTTATCTCTCGCGGTAGTTGTCACAGCCAGAAAGTTAAGGCAGTATTTTCAAAGCCACCAGGTAGTTGTTAAAACAGATTACCCTATCAAGAACGTCCTCCGAAAGCCAGACTTGGCAGGAAGGATGGTGGCGTGGTCCGTGGAATTATCGGAATTTGACATCACCTTCTCACCTAGAGGGGCCATTAAGTCACAAAGACTAGCTGATTTTGTATTGGAGATGTCTACTCCGCCAACAACAGAGAAAACGGCGCTTTGGACACTCTCAGTTGACGGGGCCTCCAATGTGCGAGGAAGTGGAGCCGGAATAGTACTGGAAGGACCGGATGGCGTGATGATAGAACAATCACTACGTTTCGCCTTCAAAGCTAGCAACAACCAAGCGGAATACGAGGCTTTGATAGCAGGAATGAAGTTGGCAAGCGATATGGAGGTAAAAGAGCTAAAGGCCATGAGTGATTCCCAACTGGTAACCAACCAAGTATCAGGGAAGTTTCAAACGAAGGAGCCGCAGTTAATCAAATATGTGGAGAAGGTGCAAAACCTAGCTAAGCATTTCGATTCCTTCGAATTAGTTTACGTTCCCCGCGAACAAAACATGAGAGCAGATCTATTGTCAAAGCTGGCGAGCACCAAAAAACCAGGAAGTCATAGAACCGTTATCCAAGAAACCATAAAAACTCCCAGCATCAACGGGGAAGAGGTAATGATGGTAATAGAAGAAGAAGACTGGAGATCGCCCATTATCCGGTACCTCCAAAAGGATGAGCTACCGAAAGAAAGGGAAAAGGCTTTTAAACTGAGGAAAATGGCGGCATGGTATTCAATGGTTGGAGATAAGCTATATAAGAGGGGATTCGCGTCCCCCCTCCTTTTATGCGTCAGTACTGAAGAAGCCAAGCGCATCATGAATGAAGTCCACGAAGGATCATGTGGTAGTCATATCGGTTCAAGAGCATTAGCAGGAAAGATATTGAGAGCAGGATTTTATTGGCCAGATATACATGATGATACCGCCATGTATGTAAGAAACTGTGACAAATGTCAAAGACACGCCAACCTACATCACGTTCCAGGGGAGCCACTAAAGTCAGTATTATCCCCTTGGCCCTTTTTCATGTGGGGTGTAGATATCGTTGGTCCATTTCCGGTTGGCTATAAACAAGCGCGATGGATCATCGTCGCCGTAGACTACTTTACAAAATGGATTGAAGCAGAGCCGGTATCCAGCATCTCGGCGGAACAGGTAAAAATCTTTTATTGGAAGAAAATCATCTGCAGATTTGGATTACCCAAATACATCGTATCCGACAACGGTACACAGTTCGCCAGCGAAAAGGTCGTTGAATTCTGTCGAAGCAAAGGAATCAAAAACACCTTTATATCAGTGGAGCATCCACAAGCTAACGGACAAGCAGAGTCAGCAAATAAGGTGATACTAAGAGCCTTAAAAAGAAGGCTAGATAGTAAAGGCGAAGCTTGGGTAGCCCACATCTCACCCATCCTCTGGTCGTATCACACCACTCCCCAATCCTCGACAGGAGAAGCGCCATTTACAATGGTCTATGGTTCGGACGCGATGATCCCGGTGGAAATAAATCCTCCTAGTTGGCGCAGAGAAACCACAACGCAGGAAGAGAACGACAGAGCTCTGGAAGAGAACCTGGACATGATCGAGGAAAGAAGAGAAAGAGCGCATTTCAGGGAATTCGCCATAAAGCAAAGAGCCGCTAGGCGTTATAATACGAGAGTCAAACAAAGGAGTTTTCAAGAAGGCGACCTGGTGCTGAAAAGACCTATGGGAAAGGATAAAGGAGGAAAATTCGCAGCAAACTGGGAAGGCCCCTTTCGGGTGCAAGAAGCTTTCGAAGGAGGAGCATATCGCCTAGAGACCATGGAAGGAAAAATCCTCCCAAGGACATGGAACGTAGCAAACCTAAAGTTCTACTATAGCTAATCACGGAGCATCACTTTATCGGTGGAAGAATAAGTAAAACCATTCTCTTCCTTTAGCAATATTTTTAAATGATGTATAAGAACCGTTTTCATAAATGAATAAAAAAACAATGAGACACTCTTTTCCCCTGTTTCAACGGGGGTTTTTATCGAGGCTCATTGAATTTCAAAATTCTAGTAGTTTATGTCATCCTGCATATCCCAAATAAAGGTCAACCTGATTAAGTTACGGGCTCTGAACCAACAAAAATGGTTATCTCAAACTTGAGCTCTGAATCTTTACTTAAAGATCAACTCAGATGTGAGCGCTGAACCAAAAACAAGGGTTACAGTGCCTTGGCGTCACCTACGAGTTGGGTACGTCAGAAAAAAAAATTTTATTAAATAAGGGTTACAGTGCCTTGGCGTCACCTACGAGTTGGGTACGTCAGAAAAAAAAAATTTTAAACAAGGGTTACAGTGCCTTGGCGTCACCTACGAGTTGGGTACGTCAGAAAAAAAAATATAAATATTATTAAACAAGGGTTACAGTGCCTTGGCGTCACCTACGAGTTGGGTACGTCAGAAAAAAAAATAAATATTATTAAACAAGGGTTACAGTGCCTTGGCGTCACCTACGAGTTGGGTACGTCAGAAAAAAAAAAATTATTAAACAAGGGTTACAGTGCCTTGGCGTCACCTACGAGTTGGGTACGTCAAAAAAAAAAAAAAATTTTTTTAAACAAGGGTTACAGTGCCTTGGCGTCACCTACGAGTTGGGTACGTCAGAAAAAAAAAATTATTAAACAAGGGTTACAGTGCCTTGGCGTCACCTACGAGTTGGGTACGTCAGAAAAAAAATTTTATTAAATAAGGGTTACAGTGCCTTGGCGTCACCTACGAGTTGGGTACGTCAGAAAAAAAATATTATTAAACAAGGGTTACAGTGCCTTGGCGTCACCTACGAGTTGGGTACGTCAGAAAAAGCAAAATTAAAAAGGTTGAAAGGCCTTGGCGTTACCTGTAAGTCTTACGAGTTGGGTACGTCAGAAAAAGAAAAATCAAACAAGGTCGAAATGCCTTGGCGTTACCCGTAGGGAGCGTCAGAAAAAGATACAGCGAAGAAAGGCGAGATTATCAACACCGCCAGAAAAAGCTTATACACAACCAAAGCAAGGCGATTCATTATAACGCAAAATCATTTGCAACCACCAAAAGGCATCAGGTATAAAGTTATTCATAAATGATATATAATTATATTTAAAGTGCTAAAGACATTGCAGGTGCAAAGTTAAAAATTTCAAAGGCGAGATTATTTTCAACACCAAACACAAAGTATAATGGAAAGGCGACTCCGAGCAGCGCCAATTCTTTTTAATCGCCAAGAAGTTACAAAATAAGGCGAGACAGATTACGCCAGAATACTTACAATCCTCAAATATAGAATGTCAAAGAAAATAAGAAACTCATGTTGAGTAGAAGAAGCAGAAGTACAGACCAACAAAGTTACTAGCCTCAAAGTTTCAATTTGATTTCAAGAAGACAAGGAGGGACGAATCGCGAAAGATGAAGAGGCGAGATTGGTGACAACGCTAGCTTGAAAATGCAAATACAATGAAAAAAGAGGAAGGGCGACTCGCTAACTTGCTCAAAGTCGCCAAGAAACAATGACAACAATATTCAAAGCCACAAATGGCGTACATCAAGATATTCAAAAGTCATAGAAGGGCGTACAAATTAGCTAAGAAATATCAACAACAAAAGGAAGGATAAGGCGACAAGCAAACGAAGAATATAAGTCGGCAACAAATAGGCGACATAGAACAACGCCGAGGCATAATAATCGCCAAGTGATTTCAATTAAAAGCACTTCGCCTTCCCGAAGCCTCGTGCTTGGGGGGCTGTGTACCGGGCCATGGACCAGGGTGTGATTTGTTAAGGCCCAATACGAAAAAGCCCAATGGGAACATCTAAAGGAGAAGCATGAAAACAACAATGAAAAACACATGATAAGCATGATCCACCATGACTTGGAGAAGAAGGAAGAAACTTGGAGAAGAAGGAAGAAGCTTGGAGAAGAAGGAAAAGTAACCGCCCACTACCCATGAATTCCTCTCCAAGCAAGGCGGTTATCAAGCAACAAGAAGGAGATATTTTGTCTATAAATAGGATCTTCTTCAAGAGAAGAGTCTCTCGCTCTCTGGTTCGGAGAAATCACCATTCTTTCAATCTTGTAAAGAGAAAATATTTTTCCTCTAATCATACTTGTATCAGTTATCAATCTTGAATAATACAAACCCCTATGTTCTGATCGAATTCTGACTTATTAAACTCCCAGGGTTGTTGGGATTGAACTGAGTGTAATCACACCATTTGATCAATAATACAAACCCCTTTGTTTTTTACCAGAACAGCCGTTAAGGCGAAACGATGAGGTTGGACTGCCTCCAAACCACACCCTCTATAATTCTGGGCATGTGCTGAGAGTTTTTCTCCCCCATTGAGAGGGAGCTCAACCACCCCACCGAAGGAGCCTCTCTCGCCTAAGCTGTTGAGGAGGCCCTATATATAGAGATGGTTAATCCCACTAACGATCATCACATTTTCACTATATAACCAAACTCTAAGAGTTAAGCTCAAATAATCTTCTGACTAAGTATATTCATCACAAAGTTCTACCTAAGAACGTGTCACATTCACAAAAATATCACATCAGTTGAATAATTTAAAAAGTAAATATTACTTAATTATTTTTTCAAATGCTTATTTATCTTTTTGCGAAAGTGACCAAAATATAATTTATTAGTCAGATGATCATCTAAAAATATCTCGTTTTTTAAACATCAATATTAGGATTAGAATCAACTAGTATGGAACCGTGCCAGACACATGTATAATTATCGTTTCGGTTTTCCATTTTTTTTCAATATTTGAAATTTGAGTTTTTCTTTTTCGTAAAATTTCAATAAATTTTTATTCCCAAAAATGTTTTTTGTTATGAATTTTGACC